>NC_091169.1:9168292-9298292 GCF_040958095.1 Procambarus clarkii
TTCAGATGTCTCGCCAGTCCTTCAACTCCGTGGTTCTTTTGTTGCGGACCCAGTGTTGGTCGCAGCCGAACTAAGTTTCCACTTTTCGACTGTTAGCTCCGGTTCTCATCTTCCTCCTTCTTTCTTTACTCATAAGCCCCTTCTTGAATCTTGTCCCTTATATTTTCGCACTCCTCTCCAGCTTCCCTATAACGATCCCTTTTCTTTCCGACAGTCTACACACAGGAGACTGACTAGTATTAATCGCCTTCTACACATCTCCCCCCATGCTGGGTACTGAGATGGAGACTCAGTCACCAGGAGAACTGGCTACTTCCCACGGCAATATTCACATGGACTCAGAAAGCAGCCAGTCAGTCGTGGAGGGTGAGTTTCAAGAAGCTCTAACCAGGCAACAGAAGAAACGGAGAAGACAGGATGCAAGGCGTAGTGTTGACAGTAATAGTACTCATAACGGAAACGACAAGAGAATGAAGAACGACGCCGAGACTGATCAAACCAGTGTCGACGAACGGACGGAACGATGTCAGGAAGGTGAGGGTCAGCGGAGATGGAGGCTTCTCTTCCCTGCCTCATGCACACTGGCCTATCATCAGAAGCTGATGTGGACAGTCAGACTTGGAAGAGAATACCGCAAGTTCGAGCCACTGCCGAAGGAAGGTGTGAACAGACCTTACTTAACGGTAGGTTCTATGGAGGCAGTTGTATTTCTTACCCAGCAAGGATATGAAGGAATTGTTATGGAAATACCGGAGGGGAATGAGAAGCTGACTAAGGTAATTATCAATAAATACCCTCAGATTCTAGACCCCGAATTCATCCTCGACGACCAACGATTTGTGTGGATTGATTGATTGATGAAGATTAAGTCACCCAAAAAGGTGGCACGGGCATGAATAGCCCGTACGTGGTGGCCCTTTTAAGCCATTACCAGTATCAAGAGCTGATACTGGAGATCTGTGGAGGTGCGAATGCACCCTGCATGATGGGAGATGTCTCCCTTATGAATGTGTTAAAATGAAGATGAAGCAACCCAAAAGGTGGCACGGGCATAAATAGCCCGTAAGTGGTGGCCATTTTAAGCCATTACCAGTATCAGGAGCTGATACTGGAGATCTGTGGAGGTGCGAATGCACCCTGCATGACGGGAGATATCTCCCTTTGTGAATGTGTTAAGATGAAGTTGAAGCCACCCAAAAGGTGGCACGGGCATAAATAGCCCGTAAGTGGTGGCCATTTTAAGCCATTACCAGTATCAGGAGCTGATACTGGAGATCTGTGGAGGTGCGAATGCACCCTGCATGACGGGAGATGTCTCCCTTGTGAATGTGTTAAGATGAAGATGAAGCCACCCAAAAGGTAGCACAGGCATGAATAGCTCGTAAGTGGTGGCCCTTTTGAGCCATCACCAGTATCAATAGATGATACTGGAGATCTGTGGAGGTGCGACTGCACCCTGCGTGACGGGAGATGTCTCCCGGACCAAATGGTGTGATGAGTAGAGAGAGAGAGAGAAGATTAAGCCACCCAAAAGGTGGCTTGGGCATGAATAGCCCATAAGTGGTGGCCCTTTTGAGCCATTTCCAATATCAATAGATGATACTGGAGATCTGTGGAGG
This sequence comes from Procambarus clarkii, assembly GCF_040958095.1. NCBI lineage: Eukaryota > Metazoa > Arthropoda > Malacostraca > Decapoda > Cambaridae > Procambarus > Procambarus clarkii. The sequence continues at coordinate 9,169,912 of NC_091169.1, forward strand.
TGCGACTGCACCCCTTGATTTGTGTGGGCCAAGCGTCACCTTATTAAAGGTGAAGCTAGGAGTCAGGTGGTGGCTCTAGTGAGAGGTGAAGTTCCCGAGAAAGTGTTCATCACCGGGGCTGGCTACAGGCATGTAGCAAAGTATGTGGAAGAGCCCATAATATGCCTGAAATGCTGCAGATGGGGGCATAAATCCTGGAGCTGTCAACATGATCCACGATGTCGTTTCTGCGGAAAGTCTCACCTCTCTAATGTGTGTAGAAACAGACTTAATCTGGGTGAGAAAATAGTTCCCAGATGCTGCAACTGTGGAGGTGTTCACAATGCCAGCTCGGCTGTGTGTAGCAAGAGGCCGAGTATGAATGTTCCCCGGCCGGTGAAAGAGCAAGCAAGAGCTCTTACCCAGACACCGGGAGCACATCAAAAGAGTCCGCCCCAAACAGTGCCAATGAACCGGACGAATGCGTGGGTAAAGGAGTCACCTTTACTTCGTCAGGCTCAAGCAACAAGCAGTCACGCCACCACTCAGAACTCCGGCAGTGACAGTGTAACGGTGAGTGAAGTGGCTACTGTGGCTCAGAAAGAGAGCCATAATAATATGGTCAAGGAGGTGTGGGCTGAACTAAGAAAAGTTGGTGAGTTCCTCCGAAATCTTGGGCAGAGAATCGAGTCCATCGAGGCGAAATTAAACGTTCAGGAGGTCAAGAAAAATCACAAAACAGTGAAAGAAAGTCAGGATATAGTGGTTGAGGGCAATAATGAAATATTGAGTGATGAAATGAAGGAAAGTGAAGTGTGTGTGAATGATGGTAGTCTTAGTGAAAGGAAGAACCCTATAATTACACATAAAATGAAGGAATCATTTGGGCCAATAATGGACGTCACAGGACTGAAAAAATCTCTTGAGAATCGCAATGTCGCTTTTACTGGTGAACTTGGGAGGAGGTGGGAGATGTTATACAAAGTATGGCTATCATTTAGTGAACTTATTGGGGATGACTTAGACAGTGAATTGATTAATAATGGATCACCCTAGACTGAAAGCGTTGTCATGGAATGTTAATGGTTTAAGAAACAGGGTTACAGATGTTCATTGTTATGTGATGGGAAATGATATTGATGTTGTAGCTCTCCAGGAGACAGGGGATAGGAATGAAGGCATATTGAAATTAAATGGTTATAAAGGGTTTAACCTCTTCGCCGCAAATAACATCAGAGGCACGTCTCATAATTCCTTCACTGGTCATTGGGGACCTTAACGCTCGGCACACAAGCCTTGGGACAGTGGGTAGTATTAATGCTAATGGGGTCAAGTGGTTACAGTTTCTACAAGATCATCCAGTTGCCTGTCTCTTGGGAAACAATGAACCAACTCACATCAGGGGAGGACGGCTTGACTATGCCTGCATTTTAAACTCTCAGGGGATTATGGGGGAGGCTCAGGTTGTTCGGGAACTACTTAGTGACCACTTTGCCTTGAACGTTGAATTACCACTGGGGAAAAAACAAGTCCACTTTCAAAGGAAAAGGCTAAATATTAATAAAGATATGAAAAATTATTTTATTCAAAATATGGGAGATTGGTATCAACAATACACGCCGCTCTGCGTTGATAGTTTTTACGAGGACATGGTCGAGAACATAGAGAAATTAGTACAGAGGGAAAATAACGGGGGCAGGGGAAGCAAGACGCATGGACCTAAGAAATTTAAATATTCCAATGATCAGCAAGTCAAGGGGTGGGAGAGAATGCTACGGAGTGCACATAAAAAATGAAATGAGGGATGAAGAGAAGGGAAGGGAAGGGAAGTATCAGGGGAAAGCGCCAAGTCATTGCAACTATATAGCCCAAGTGGTTGAGCGGGATGAAGAGAAAAATACAATGTTGGAAGTGGTTAGGGAATGCAGTCAGGTGAGGAAGGAGGCGCGGGACAGATACTGGCAAGACTTTGCTCAGTCCATTGGTAATACTAAAAACCTTAAAGGCATATGGAGAGCAGTAAATAAAATCAGGGGTTGTAAGCCCAAATTCATTGCTCACTCAGATCCAGGGAAGGTTGCTAATGAGTTAGTAGATAAATGGGCAAGTGCTGCTGGTATGGAGTCCTTACCTGCAGACACGAGAGTCGCCATTGAGTCATGGGAAAATATTAGAAATGGAGTAACTTTATGAGCCTTAAATACAAGATCTGTAACATGCACTGAGATAACTCACGATGAGCTACTGAATGCTATAAAAAGTGGCAGCTCTACTGCTCCAGGAAAAGATGGAGTAACGTATGACATTCTTAATTATTTAGCCGGTATGAAACCTAGTCCCTTACTTGATTTGTTTAATATGAGTTATAGAGAGGAAAAGTTACCAAGACCTACAGTTGCTACAGACCTGTCTCCTTAATATCCTGCTTTTGTAAAATGATGGAAATGATTTCAGTCAGGTGCAGTCACAGTGAGAGGTTGTTAGCTGGAGCTCCGATTCTAATAACATTATTATTGCAATAATGGAAGGATTAGTGAAGGATTTGGTGAGTCTGGTTGGATCTCTGAGAGCAGAGATAGATTCCCTGCGGGAGGAGGTACGACGGCTGAGACTTCGGGAGGAAACGAAGGAGGAGGCCAGTGTTGACGGGACCTCATTAAGAAGGACTGACGGGACCAGTATTAAGAAGTCCTCGTCTTGGCAAGTTGTGAAAGACAGGGGTCTTAAGAAGACCTTGGCAAAACCGACAACTAATAGCCTACACCTAAGGACTTTTAACGCATTTGACGTATTTGAGGACGAGTGCTGTGTTGAACCTGTTGTTCAACGAGGTGGCAAAGACAAAGCAACGAGGAGCATTGAAGCGCAGGTCCCTCAAACTGCTCGTAAGGAAAAGGGAGAATCGAAGCGAATTTTGGTTGTGGGAGATTCCCAGGTGAGGTATTTAGACAGAACGTTTTGTGCCAGAGATAGGGGGGAACAGATTAAGGGTTTGCTATCCGGGAGCTGGAACTGGTGATATTGTTGGAATATATACTCTACTTTTCACATATGCCATCTTGTGGAATAATCATATCGAGCAGGGGGTAATGATGTTGGGCGAGTTAGGAGTGAGGAACTAATACAGAGATTCAGGACAGCCATTGAATTAGTTAGGAGCAAGGGAGAAATCCCGATCATATGTGGCATTCTTCCAAGAAAGGGAGTGGGAAATGAATGGATGTCGAGGGCAATTGGTGTCAATTGCCGGCTGGAAAGATATTGCAAATCAAATGCAATATCTTTCATAGACAACTGGGAACACTTCTATGGAAGAAATGAAATGTATGCTCGTGATGGGGTGCATCTATCGAGGGCTGGGGTTGTTGCTGTTGCGAACTCGTTGGAAGAAGTGGTTAGAGGTGTTTGTTTGGGTTTAAACTGTTAGTAGATAGAGGTATGGGAATTGATTTGGAGGAAGGAGGTAATAAAAGTATGTGTTTGTGGGAGAAAGGAATTGGCAAAATGATCAGGGAAAGAGAAGGGCCTCAAAATAACAATTCACTTAGGGTATATTACACTAACAGTAGAAGTCTAAGAAATAAAATTAACGAATTAAATGCTCTTGTCTGCACAGAAAAAATAGATATTATTGCACTTACGAAACGTGGATGAATGAAGAAAATAGAGAACAATTAGCTGAATATCAAATAAATGGATTTAAACTATTTCACACAGATATATATATTAGACGAGGAGGGGGAGTAGCCATATATGTTAGGGACAATTTGAAATGTAGTCTCAAAGAGGGAATCAAAACTGAGCCACACACAGAAACTATTTAGATAGAATTATACGAAAAAACAAATAATATTATAATAGGAGTTATATATAGGCCACCAAATTTAGACAGAATGGAAGCAAAGCATCTATGGGATGAAATATCTAGGGCATCTAGATCTAACAGTATTTACGTCATGGGTGACTTTAATTTTAGTGGAATAAACTGGTTAAACAAAACAGGGAATAGTGAAGCAGAAGATTTTCTAGAATTAATTGACGATTGCTTTCTTACGCAACACATTAAGGAACCAACACGGGAAAATAATATTTTAGATTTAGTGTATACTAACAGGGAAACACAAATTAATGACATCGAAATAGGGAGTGAGCTAGGGAACAGTGAACATAAGAACATAAGAACAAAGGCAACTGCAGAAGGCCTATTGGCCCATACGAGGCAGCTCCTATTTATAACCACCCAATCCCACTCATATACTTGTCCAACCCGCGCTTGAAACAGTCGAGGGACCCCACCTCCACCACGTTACGCGGTAATTGGTTCCACAAATCAACAACCCTGTTACTGAACCAGTATTTACCCAAGTCTTTCCTAAATCTAAACTTATCCAATTTATACCCATTGTTTCGTGTTCTGTCTTGTGTTGATACTTTTAATACCCTATTAATATCCCCTTTGTTATGTCCATTCACCCACTTGTAAACCTCTAACATTTCACCCCTAACTCTTCGCCTTTCCAGTGAATGCAACTTAAGCTTTGTTAATCTTTCTTCATATGAAAGATTTCTAATTTGGGGAATTAACTTAGTCTCCTACGCTGGACACGTTCAAGTGAATTTATATCCATTCTATAATATGGCGACCAAAACTGAACTGCATAATCTAAATGGGGCCTAACTAGAGCAAGATATAGCTTGAGAACCACACCAGGTGTCTTGTTAGTAACGCTGCGATTAATAAATCCAAGTGTCCGATTTGCCTTATTACGAACATTTATGCACTGATCCTTTTGTTTTAAATTCTTACTAATCATAACTCCCAGATCCCTTTCGCAATCCGACTTCGCAATCTCAACACCATCTAGCTCGTATCTTGTAACTCTATCATCACTACCTAACCTCAGAACTTTACATTTATCAGCATTAAACTGCATCTGCCAATCCTTTGACCATTTCAAAACCCTATCTAGATCAACTTGAAGTGATAGTGAGTCCTCCTCCGAATTAATTTCCCTACCGATTTTCGTGTCATCGGCAAATTTGCAAATGTTGCTACTCAAACCTGAATCTAAATCATTTATATATAATATAAACAACAGAGGTCCCAGGACAGAGCCTACCTTGAGTTGTAAGTGGAGTGCCTTGAGGCACTCCACTTACAACATTTTCCCACTCTGACTTAATCCATAGATTCCATTTATACTAACTCTCTGTTTCCTTTGGTATAGCTATGCCCTAATCCAGCTTAATATAGCACCCCCAATACCATGAGACTCTATCTTTTTAATCAACACAAGTGATCTATCTCCTTTCTTAAAAACTGGTATCACATTAGCAACTTTCCAAAACTCTGGCACTCTGCATGACTCTATTGATTTATTAAATATAGTTGACAGTGGGTCACAAAGCTCCTTTTTGCATTCTTTAAGCACCCTGGCAAACACTTCATCCGGCCCTGGGGATTTTGTGATCACAAAGAAATCAGATTTAGCATAGAATGGAATTGACCTGTAGGAGAAAATTCTGTTAAAGTGCCAGATTTTCGAAAAGCTGATTTTAATAGCCTAAGAATTTTTTTGGGTCAAATTGATTGGAAAGTCTTGGGTATGGGGTGGCGGCCGGTCTTGGAGCGAGACATGAACCCAGCGATAGGTGACGTAAATGGGGATTTCGATGTGGATTCAATATATAACTTATTTAAGAATATTCTAAACAAAGCACAGGAACGTAGTATACCATACAAATTGAATAGATCGAATACTAATGACCCAAAGTGGATAACAAAGAAGTTGAAGAACCTTATAGGTAAAAAGAGAGCTTGGTACAAAAGGATTAAAAATGGGGACGTCACTTTAGAACAGGAATTCGTACAACTGGTTAGAAATGTTAAAAAAGAGATAAGGAAAGCAAAAGGAAACTATGAAGTTCGCATAGCAGGGCAAGCAAAGACAAATCCTAAAGGTTTTTTTCAGTTATATCGTACCAAGACTAGGGAAAGGATAGGTCCATTAAAAACTGAGACAGGTCAAATAACAGATAGTGATGAAGAGATGAGTAGTATTTTTAATAAATATTTTGTATCTGTATTTACTAAAGAGGAACTTAACAATATGCCTTCAGCCGAACAAGTCTATGTGGGTGAGGACGAGGACAGGTTGACGAGTTTAGCAGTTACCAGGGAGGATGTTCTTAAACAAATAGTAAAACTCAAACCAAACAAATCCCCAGGGCCGGATGAAGTGTTTGCCAGGGTGCTTAAAGAATGCAAAGAGGAGCTTTGTGACCCACTGTCAACCATATTTAATAAATCAATAGAGTCAGGCAGAGTGCCAGAGTTTTGGAAAGTTGCTAATGTGATACCAGTTTTTAAGAAAGGAGATAGATCACTTGCGTCTAACTATCGACCAATGAGCCTAACGTCTATTGTGGGAAAGTTACTCGAATCTATAATAGGAAATAAAATTTGTCTTCATCATGAAAAACATAAGTTAATAATTGAGTCGCAACATGGTTTTATAAGTGGCCGGTTATGTTTAACAAATTTGTTATCTTTTTATTCTAGCATTGTTGAGGCAGTTGATAGTGCTAAGGATTGCGATGTTGTGTACCTTGACTTTAGCAAAGCTTTTGATACAGTGCCACATGAAAGACTGACTAAAATGATAGTCTCATGGTATTGGGGGTGCTATATTAAGCTGGATTAGGGCATGGCTATACCAAAGGAAACAGAGAGTTAGTATAAATGGAGTCAAGTCAGAGTGGGAAAATGTTGTAAGTGGGGTGCCTCAGGGCTCTGTTCTGGGACCTCTGTTGTTTATAATATATATAAGTGATTTAGATTCAGGTCTGAGTAGCAACATTTGCAAATTTGCCGATGATACGAAAATCGGTAAGGAAATTAATTCGGAGGAGGACTCACTATCACTTCAAGTTGATCTAGATAGGGTTTTGAAATGTTCAAAGGATTGGCAGATGCAGTTTAATGCTGATAAATGTAAAGTTCTGAGGTTAGGTAATGATGATAGGGTTACAAGATACGAGCTAGATGGTGTTGAGATTGCGAAGTCGAATTGCGAAAGGGATCTGGGAGTTATGATTAGTAAGAATTTAAAACAAAAGGATCAATGCATAAATGTTCGTAATAAGGCAAATCGGACACTTGGATTTATTAATCGCAGCGTTAGTAACAAGACACCTGGTGTGGTTCTCAAGCTATATCTTGCTCTAGTTAGGCCCCATTTAGATTATGCAGTTCAGTTTTGGTCGCCATATTATAGAATGGATATAAATTCATTTGAACGTGTCCAGCGTAGGATGACTAAGTTAATTCCCCAAATTAGAAATCTTTCATATGAAGAAAGATTAACGAAACTTAAGTTGCATTCACTGGAAAGGCGAAGAGTTAGGGGTGACATGATAGAGGTTTACAAGTGGGTGAATGGACATAACAAAGGGGATATTAATAGGGTATTAAAAGTATCAACACAAGACAGAACACGAAACAATGGGTATAAATTGGATAAGTTTAGATTTAGGAAAGACTTGGGTAAATACTGGTTCAGTAACAGGGTTGTTGATTTGTGGAACCAATTGCCGCGTAACATTGTGGAGGTGGGGTCCCTCGATTGTTTCAAGCGCGGGTTGGACATGTATATGAGTGGGATTGGGTGGTTATAAATAGGAGCTGCCTCGTATGGGCCAATAGGCCTTCTGCAGTTGCCTTTGTTCTTATGTTCTTATTTTGTTAAATAGGCTACTCTACTTTGTAGGTGATAACATGTCCAGTAATCTCTTTGGTTTTATGAAAGGCAAAAGTACTGCGGACTGTCTCTTAAAGTGTTTGTCTAATGTGGATGACAATTGTAGAGTTTTTGTTGATCTACAAGGAGCATTTGATAAGCCAATGGGGAAGTAATCTTATATGAATTAGCCAATCTGGGATAACAGGGAGATTGCTACACTGGATAAGGGATTATCTACAAGGCAGAGAAGGTCAGGTGTATTACCAGGGATACATGTCTGAGGAACGGATGTTTCAGTTAGGTACCCCACAAGGGGGAGTTTTAAGTCCCACCTTAATGCCCTTGGTACCCGAAAATCCGAAGAAAAATGGAATATTTACGAAAAATTACGAAAAATACTACAACGTTCTGGCAACACTGTGGTTCAAACCGTTTAATGTTATCTTGAAAAATAACGTAATTAGAGTCAAATTTCCTGCTGCAACTTTCGTGAAACTGGTCCTCGCGGCGTGAGTGCGCCGCGGGGTATTGTATCTTACGTTGTAGAAGTCTTATTTTTCGTAATAGCGTTGAAAATAACATGTTATGCATAAAATGAATATAAACTCACTCATTGGCAACAGTATGGTGTGAGAGAGAGGGTGGTATGTGGCTCAGCCCCTCAGTCACTGTGTGTGTGTCTCATAGGGAGTGGATGTATCGATGACGCGCTCTCACAATATCTCCCAGAACTCATGCTATTTTTGCTATTTGTATTGCAATATGACTTACTAAACGAACAAGAGAAAAGCATTGAAAGCTAGATGCATGCAAGCTCTCCATAGAAGGTACGAGCTGGCCGCAATGCGTAAGTCACGCATTGTCACGAGTGACCGCGAGTAGAGTAACTTGTCGCGCGTGCTACGCAACTCCAACTTTTACAACTAGATCTGCCTTCACAGCCTTTATTTATTATTCAATTTACATGAAACTTGCACATTATATGTAGAGTTTACGCCTCTAAAAACGGTAGTAATTTTTCTTATCTACGTAGATTTATTGATTTTATAATAATGATACACTTCATTTTGTTGCATACGTTTCTGGGAAACTTTTAAAAATCTGTATTATTGCACTAAATACATCTGGGATAAAGATCTTACTACCAAATCTTTATTATATAGTAAGGTCATAGCTGAGTGTCGTAGAAATGATTTTGGTTCACAATTGTGGGCTGTGAAAGCAATTGAACATTGTTGAATTTTTTTTTTTTTTCCTTCTCTATTTAGGCTGAGATGCTGAAACTTGGCCTAGGTGCAGCACCTTTCACATGTATCAGGATAATAAATTATGAATACCCTACAACAACTCTCATAATTCCGGTGAGAAAACCCCTTATTCAATGTATTAATGAACAGATTAGCATCAGAGATGTATCCTCCAGGGGTCACGACGATCATATATGCTGATGACATTCTTATACAAGGCACTTCTGGGAACAAAATTCAAACTGCTCTTAACATACTTGGTACAACCTGTCACAAGTTAGGCTTAGTTATAAATGCACATAAAACCAAATATGAGTATAGGAAACGAAGAAATATAACACTTACTCTAAATGGTGTGGAACTGAGCCGTGTTCAGAAGTACAAGTATCTGGGCATGTATGTTGGATACACATACGGCAATCCAAGCAACCTTGGAGGAATTTGACCTCACCAGTGATGAGGTCAAAGGGTATCTGCTGGAGCTGGATGTGACAAAGGCTGTTGGGCCTGACAGAATCTCACCATGGATACTAAAGGAAGGTGCAGAAGCACTAAGTGTGCCACTCTCTATGGTGTATAACAGGTCACGGGAATCAGGAGACTTACCAGAAAGTTGGAAGACAGCTAACGTGGTCCCAATATACAAAAAGGGTGACAGGCAAGAGGCACTGAATTACAGGCCAGTTTCCTTAACTTGTATACCATGCAAGGTGATGGAGAAGATCGTGAGGAAAAGGCTCGTAGAGCATCTGGAGGGAATAACCTTGTAACGCACCACCAACATGGGTTCAGGGATGGTAAATCGTGCCTCACAGGTTTAATAGAATTTTATGACCAGGCAACAAAAATTAGGCAGGAAAGAGAAGGGTGGGCCGACTGCATTTTCCTGGATTGCCAAAAAGCCTTTGATACAGTACCCCATAAAAGGCTGTTAAAAAAGTTGGAGCAACAGGCAGGAGTAAAAGGGAAGGTGCTCCAGTGGATAAGGGAGTACTTAAGCAACAGGAAACAGCGAGTAACGGTGAGGGGGGAGACATCAGAGTGGCGAGATGTCACCAGCGGAGTCCCACAGGGCTCAGTACTTGGACCCATCCTGTTTCTAATATATGTGAACGATCTTCCGGAGGGTATAGACTCTTTCCTCTCAATGTTTGCTGATGATGCAAAAATTATGAGAAGAATCAAGACGGATGAAGATAGACAGAGACTACAGGATGACCTGGATAAACTGGAGGAATGGTCTAGAAAATGGCTGCTAAAGTTCAACTCGGGAAAGTGTAAGGTGATGAAATTAGGCGAAGGGAGCAGGAGGCTGAACACAAGGTATCATCTGTGAGGTGAAATCCTGCAAGAGTCAAGGGTTGATATCACACCGAACCTGTCCCCAGAGGCCCACATCAAAAGAATATCATCAGCGGCATATGCTAGACTGGCCAACATAAGAACTGCCTTTAGAAACTTGTGTAAGGAATCTTTCAGAACCCTGTATACCACTTATGTAAGACCAATCCTGGAGTATGCAGCTCCAGCCTGCAGTCCATGCCTAGTTAAACACAAGACAAAGTTAGAGAAGATTCAGCGGTATGCCACCAGGCTCGTCCCGGAACTGAGACGATTGAGCTACGAGGAAAGGCTAAAGGAGCTGAACCTCACATCCCTGGAAAACAGAAGAGTAACGGGAGACATGATAACCACCTACAAAATTTTCAGGGGAATTGGCAGGGTGGACAAAGACAAACTCTTCAGCACGGGTGGGACACGAACAAGGGGACACAGGTGGAAACTTAGTACCCAGATGAGCCACAGAGACGTTAGAAAGAATTTTTTCAGTGTCAGAGTAGTTAATAAATGGAATGCACTAGGAAGTGATGTGGTGGAGGCTGACTCCATACACAGTTTCAAATGTAGATATGATAGAGCCCAGTAGGCTCAGGAATCTGTACACCAGTTGATTGACAGTTGAGAGGCGGGACCAAAGAGACAAAGCTCAACCCCCGCAAGCACAATTAGGTGAGTACATGTGAGAGTAAAAATGCTGAAATAAATCATATCAGCACCTTATGTAAAGTCCGTCTGCATCCTCTAAAAGCACTGGCTTTTTCTGGTAAAGGTGTTGGGGTACCTATCCTGCGGATGTTATACATAAGCACTGTTCGGTCCCTGATAGACTACGCAGCACCCGTTTTGTCTTACACAGGCCAAGGCAGAATTCAAAAATAGAGCTGGAACGAAGCTATGAGAATTATTCTTGGATGTCAAAGAAATGCAATGATTGAAATAATGAGAATGGAATTAAATTTACAGAGTGTGTGATAGAGTCCGTGACATTAACACTAGAGTATCTATTCGTTTCATTCTGAGAAAAGGAGGGGATAAGCTGTTTGAGAGCGTTCAGACCTGCTTGAGTGACGTACACACTTCCAGGAAACTGAGGGAGACACGCTACACGAGGGGATTAGCTCATGACCTCAGGGAATACGATGTACTTGACTGTTGTAAATCCTCTCGACAGTGTAATAAGTCTGCTCCCTGGAAAGTACAGAAAATAGACGTCGAAATTGTACCCCTCAAGGTGAAAAAGATTCATCATGAACCGGGACAATTACGGTGTTTGTATGGAAGCATGATATCTCGGTTACCAAGAGGCAACAGTTTACATGTATATTGCGACGGGTCGGTGGCGGAGGATGGCAGGGCAGGGTGTGGTGTCCTAATAAGGGAATATACGGAGTTTGGGACTGTGGACAGGATAATTGAACTCCGGCTTAGTAATTATATATCATCCACACAAGCTGAACTGCAGGCCATTCTGGCGTGTTTGGAGGAAGTACGTCATGACGACAAAATTGTTTTTGTATTTGTCAATAGCCGAGGAGCACTTGAGTCCTTAAACAGTCGAAACCCAGTCTTCATGTCCATGGTTGAGGATTGTAAGAAAAGAATAACTGAGATACAGCTGAAAGGTCTTAGTGTGAAATTCATGTGGATTCCATCTCATGTTGGAATAGTGCTCAACGAGGTGGCGGATGACTTGGCCAAACGTGCCACATCAAAACCACAAGTTGACATTGAATGTGAATTCACAATGAGACAAATAAGAAGCAAAATCAGAAATATTCAGGCACAGGCAGGAGTAGAGAGGAGAGAGATAATGTATGAGAGAAGTCAAACCATGCAACACTACATGTATGTGGGTCAAAACACCCATTTCAGTTATGTTAAAAGGAGAAATGCTTGGAGTGACTCTGTGTACATGCGGCTCAGGCTTGGGTACTAATATTACTGGGAATATGGGATAGATGTTCATGATATGGACAAGAAGTGTAAACTATGTGGTATGTTAAGGTCTCACACCCTTGCCCATTATGTTTTTGAGTGTCTGTTGATTAATGTATATAGAAACACTGAGATAAGGACTATTCCTGAACACATAGCCTTGATGTGTCACAACGGAAAGGTTGATGATATTCTTGAGAGATATAAGAATTTTGCACCAAGACTGTAATTTTTTGTTGAATTATCTGCATGTCTCTTGCAAATTGTCTATACAGTGTACCTAGGTCATGAAAGTATTTGTGTGTACGTCTGATACCATACTACTTATGTAAAGGAGGAAATGTATATGTTTATCTCTCAGAATGTTCGGTAATATGTTTATTGTTTGTGATGTGTGTACATGTATGTATTAACACGATGTACTGAACGGGGTGAGAATAGCTTGAGCTACCTCATCCCTTCGTGTGAATTTTACATCAATAAACTTATTTCAATTTCAATTTCAATTTCAACTTTCTTTCCGAACTCCAGTCTGCCCTGACCCTTTGCGGTTCTACGGCAGCGGGCTCAGATGATATTCATTACGAGATGCTTCGCCATCTCCCTCCATGCACGTTTCAGCTTTTACTGCTTTAGAAACTGTATTACCATATCTTGGAGTCGTCGTCAGTACCTGAGGACTGGCTCAAGGCGGTTGTTATTCCTATTTGGAAACCAGGGTCTCTAGGGTCCTCCCCTAAAGACTTCCGCCCCATTGCTCTCACGAGTTGCGCCTGAAAACTCTTTGAACGTATGACCAATGTCCGTCTGATGTGATTCTTAGAACGTTATTACCACCTCTCTCCTTCTTAAATTGGCTTTCGCAAGTGCCGCAGCACGACTGATGTCATGGTGAACTTGGAGGCCTATAATCGTAATGTCATTTGCTGTGAAGACCTCTGTGGTCGCTGTCCTTTTTGACCTGGAAAAGGCGTATGACACCACCTGGAGATACCATATTCTGTCCCAACTCCGTTCTTTTGGCCTTCGTGGTATTCTCCCTCTCTTCCTACAAAGCTTCAACTCTAGTCGTTCCTTTAGAGTGTGGCTTGGTACCACTCTACTTCTTTTCGTCAATATGAAGGTGTACCCCAAGGTTGTGTTATGAGCACTACTCTTTTCCTGGTTGCCCTCGATGGTCTTCTTTCCTACCTTCCTTCTGGCATTTTCTCAGCTCTCTGTGTTTACGATCTTACCCTTTGCTATCACGGTGATGACTCATCTTTCTTCCAACAGCGGATTCAGCTTGCGATTGATGCCGTGTCGTTCTTTGCCACCAATCATGACTGCAAGTTCTCTACAACAAAAACTTGTGCTATGACTTTTACTCGCAAGTAGGTCGTTCTTCGTCCCTCTTTGTCGCTTTATTGTAATTCCCTTTTGTACAAAGATTCTGCTAAGCTTTTGGGGTTAATCTTTAACACTTGTATGTCTTGGTCGCCCCATATCTCTTACCTCCGCGTTAAATGCTCTGAGGCCCTTATATTACTTAATGTCTTGTCCCATACTTCCTGGGGGAGCTGATGGAGACACGCACCTCTCTTTACATTTATCTCTCTCTCTCTCTTGCTGTCTAAACTTAATTATGGTTACCTTTCGTTCGTCTCCTACCCTAAGCCTGTATGTTGAAACTGGCCTCCTGTCTCTACAGGATCGCCATGATCGCTACTGTCTTTGCTACTTTGCTCGGTCCCTACAACACCCTCATTCTCACTTATGCCGTTCTTTGACCTTTACCCCTCCTGTGGTCCCTGTTACCTTTCACCACCTACCGCTTTCTGTACGGTTGTCTTCCTTGCAAGAGTCTTCTTCGGTTTGTGTTACCAATATTTCTCCTCATATCGTTACATCCTTGCTCCCCTTCCTAAGCTTTGTAAAACCTTGACCAACGTGACTAAAGGTTTTACCCCTCCTTCAGTTCTGTAATGCCTTTTCCTTGCACATTTTTCTTCACATCTCCTCTCCATTTCCATCTTTACAGATGGGTCTAAGTCTGCAGACGGTGTAGGCTACTTTGTTGTTTTACCTGACGACACCTATATGTGTCGCCTGCCTCCAGAGACTAGCATCTTCACAGGAGAACTTTATGCTATTTTGTACGCTCTTCGTCAACTGCTTTCTCGCTGTCAATCTTCCTTTGTTGTTGTCGTTGATTCTCGCGGTGCCCTCCCTGGTGGCTCTGGAGTCCTTTAATCCAGTCCATTCTGTGGTAGTCGAAATTCAACATTGGCTGTTTCTTATCTCCAACAGATTTAAGACAGTGGAGTGTTGCTCGGTTCCCAGAGACTAAGACTAAGACTAGATACATGATAAGACACCCCGAGGGGCGAACGTGGAAGTGGGGACAGAGGAGATGGTGGGGGGGGGGAGTAGATTTAGTAGGAGAAAAAGTGCCAGGGCTAAACCCAGATGCGTGTCGTTAGGTTGTGGCATTTGAGGCAAGTACTCAGTCGGGTGTTCCAGTAACAACAACAGGGACGTCATCACAAAACTCACATCATCGCAGTGATTGGCTCAAAAAGCGTCAGGGCTGAACTTTTACGGATGGTTGTATTGGGTGTTGAGAACTATACATTTTGATAGATGCTAGGCGTTGAGAGCTAGAGATTAACGAAATACAGAGTTAGGAGGAGGATCATGGATTGTGGAGAAGGGATCCTGTGTGTTACACGGGTGTCTAGGAGTGTGTAGGAGAAAATCAATGTGTTGTTCGTGATAAGATATGAGTCTGTCAATCTGTTTGTCTATTAAAGAGAGTCAATAGACATTAAGAACAGAAATGTTGGTACTGTCATGGAGGCTTTCGCTGGTATTGAAATCTTCCCATCAAGTGTTAAATATCCATCTAAGTGTTCTGTTTTGAATTCTCAGGAGTTTTAGTTTATTAGCGGGTGCAGCTAAGGAGAGAGCAAGTGGGGCATATGTTAGGAGAGGTCTAAGGTTTCACAGAGGTGCGTTTTAGTATCAGGTTTGCCAAATACAAGTCTGTATAATTTGTTCATGGCCTGGAGAGCTATTGTATGTGCCTGGGCAATGTGTATGTGTGTAAACGCATAAATGTCGATCAAGTGTATCTTCTTCCACCAAGAACTGTGGAGGAAGGAGATACAGAAATGTTAGAAGGATTAGGAGAGAGTGAATAGAGTAAAACAGGAATAGGGCATGCAGTTTCTTTACAGAAAAGTAGGTGATTTTAGATTTGTTTGAGGTAGTTTCAGTGCGCCAGTCATACTCCCATTCTGTTACAACATCGAGTTCTTCTTGTGCTTTCCGTGATAATTTGTCAATGGAGAAGCTAGTAACAAGGTGAGGGACATCATCAGCATAACATATAGTTAGTGAAGTGCGATGAATAGGATCTGGAATGTCGTTGATGTATATGAAGTAAAATGTCGGGGCAAGAACAGAGCCTTGGGGAACACCAGCATGTAAGTTGAAGTAGTCAGAGTGTTGTCGGAGGAACTTAATCCTCATTGTCCTATCGTCTAATTAGTCAGAAAGAAGTTTAGAGGTGATGAGAGGAAGATTAAAGTTATTGCATAGTTTGAATTTGAGGCCGTCATGCCAGAGTCTAATGCCTTCTCAACGTCCTTTGTGATAAGGGCAGTCTTAAGTCTTTGGTGATGGTTGATACTGATGTAATTGGTCATGATATTTAAGGCGTCATGTGTGGACTGGTGAGGCCGGAATCCAAACTGTTTATTAGTAAGTCATTGTCTTCTAGGTGCGTTCTGAGTCTAATGTTGACCAGCCTTTCAAAGAATTTGCCAAGTGTCTCTA
Organism: Procambarus clarkii; assembly: GCF_040958095.1. Lineage (NCBI taxonomy): Eukaryota > Metazoa > Arthropoda > Malacostraca > Decapoda > Cambaridae > Procambarus > Procambarus clarkii. Next base: position 9,185,975 of record NC_091169.1, read on the forward strand.
GAAGGCTGATGATTCTGTAGTTTTTTTGGTCAGTGTGAGGTTTCCCAGGTTTTGGAATGAGAACAGCAGTGGCAGATTTGAAGGGGAGAGGAAAATATCTAGAGGCAAGAGAGGCGTTGAATAATTTAGTGATAGCAGCAATGATAGAAACAGGGAGTTGTCGAAGGAAGGTATGTCCAATGTCAGACACATTGTCCATGAAACTACGACGAGTGTCCATTAGAGCTGTCTTCACATCAGCTGGAGTCAGGGAAGTCTGTAGTTCAGTGCGTGAGCTGAGGATGTCAAGATGGATGAAGTCATCAAGTGTGGTTTCATGTCTGTTTTGGTGCACCCAGTCTTCAATTACTTCAATGTTGGGAAGGGCGGTTGGTTCAGGAGGATGAGGATGAAAAATGAGTTCCCAATGATCAAATGTTAAGTACTGCATCAGGTTCAGTGATTTTGTTGTTGTTCTGTATAAGGTATTTAAATTGTATATGAGTTAATCCTTGAAAGCGTTTAATTTGTTTCCAAAATTCCTGAGGTATCAGTTTTCTGTGTTGTTCTGCTTGTTCAATGAGGTTTTTTCAGTATTTTGTGTGGTCTTCTTCTAAGCTGTTGAGAATGTGCCTTGCATAGAAAAGACATAGAAAAGACCTACTACATGTTATCTGGAAGCAAATCAACACATGCAATTCAGCTTCAGAGAGACAATGTTAACATCAGCAATAAAAAGGATGGAAGGTTCTTTGGCCTATACATAGACAAGAGACTCAACTTCAGCACCCACATACAACACATTACCAAAAAAGTATCAAAAACGGTCGTTATACTTTCTAATATCAGATATTATGTCCAAACTCCGCTCTCCTCTCATTATACTATGCGCTAATCTATCCCTATCTTACACACGGTATCTATGCATGGGGTTCAACCACTGCAAAATACCTCAAGCCCATCATCACCAAGCAAAAATCTGCTATCAGATCAACAATAAACTCTGCTTTCAGACAACAGACAAACAGCTCCCTCTTTAAATTTCTCAACATGCTAAACATAAACTCACTCCACATATTCTCTTGTGCCATTAACATGTACTAAACCTTGTTCCTAGATGCAAACCCTGATCTGAAATTTTTCCTTGACAGATGTAATAGAACCCATACTCACCACATCAGAAATAAATATATCTTTGATATCCCCAGAGTCAAACTAAATCTGTGTAAACACTCTATGAAAATAAAGCCTATGGAGCTCACTTCCTAACGAATTAAAAAGCTGTCCAGCCTACCCCTTATAAAAAATAACACCAAAAAGTACCGAATTTCATCCTCATAGTTTTCTTCCATAGCACACGATACACTTGCACTGTATCGTGCACTACCCCAGAAAATGTGCCTAAGCCATATAACTTCACCGTTGTAATCACTGCCATCATCTTTTATCATGGTTGTCATGTTGAATGCAAATTTTACTACAACCTACCTAGGAATAATCCTCAAATTAAGCTACAATGTACCTACCGATTTTCTTCACATTTTCGTACAATGTATACCTGTTAACATTTTCAATTTTGCTACAAATTACCTACATAAAATTATCTGTTAGATTCAGGACCTGCCCAAAACGCTATGCGTGTTATATAGTGGCTTTACAAGAATGTAAAAACATCAATGCAATGTACTCTCATAAACCCATGGCAGCTTCTTGTATATAAATAAATAAATAAATAAATAAATAAATAAATAAATAAATAAATAAATAAATAAATAAATAAATAAATAAATAAATTAATAAATAAATATATTAATAAATAAATGTGCTTCATCAGGTGACTGGTAAGAGGAGTAGCCATAATGTTTGATTTTATGTGAGTTTGTAATGCAGGTGCTATTTGATAATAGCACATCAGGTCTCTCAGTTTCATTAAAATCTGACAGTATGTGTCTAATAGAGAAATATGCCTGCATATTGAAGTGAATAATCTTTATGAATGTTGAGAGTTGGATAAGTTGCTGGTGGGATTTTGTGCAAGTGCAGGATGAGCAGAACAGCGTGATTCAAGTTCTGGCGCAAATCGTTCAAGGTTTGTGGCTGGACCTTGGCAGGGTTGTTGGTCTTCTGTTACTGGTAACAAATTGCATGGTCTTAAGAGTAGTGTGTCCTCATGGCCGTCCTCCTACCAACGTAACCGGCGGTGGAAAACAGCTCTGGCGAGGTTACGTATTAGCCATACACGCTTAACTCACGGGCACTTGATGGAGCGCTGCCCTCCTCCTTATTGTCCAAACTGCATTGTCCCTTTTACGGTCGTGCATATCCTTGTTGAATGTCCTGACATCCAGGATGAACGTGTGTCGTGTTTACCGACTATCCCTCGCGGTCACTTGTCCCTCGATAGCATTCTTGGTGAATCGGATACCTTTGATATCGTTCGCCTTATGCGTTTCTGTTCTCATCTTGGCATTCTTAATGATATTTATCGCCCTATGATTATTCCGTACATTTGATGGTGCTACATAGCCTTCCCGGCTTGGTGCCTTTTTTATAATTACTTACTTGTGGCTGGACCAAGGGAGGGATGAGAAGTGGGAGTTTGACAAGTTGTTGAGCGGCCTTGTTGCGGAACATGATACGTTACAGACGGAATAATTGGAGCAGATGGGATATGAAGAGTGTCAGAAGTCTGCTTGGCAGGGCCTGAGAGGAAAGTAACAGAAGTTGTTGTATGTGATGTGAGATTGACAATCGAGGGGACGATGTTAGGAGAGGAAGAAGTAGGGAGTACTTGCCTGAAACGGTATCCGTATTAGTGGCTTTAGGTATCGTATGTACTAGCTCTATTTATAAATCCAACAGTATGTTTGTAACTCTGCATCTATGTATGTACTTTTCCTGAATAAAATAATAATAATAATAATAATAATAATAATAATAATATTATTATTATTATTATTATTATTATTATTATTATTATTATTATTATTATTATTATTATTATTATTATTATTATTATTATTATTATTATTATTATTATTATTATTAATATTATTATTATTATTTTACCTGAGACTTGGGTTAGCCGGTTTGGGATAGTTCAGGGTCTTCAATCGGGTCAGTGGTTCCGTTTTCTGTATCAGTTAGGCTCAAGTTTGTTGGAGGTTCTGGGGTAACTATAGTATTCTCAGCAATTGCGTAATATAATAATAATAAATTTAGACTGTTCGAGAATCTGAGGTGTACAAAGCAGCCATGTCTTTCCCAACAGGTTCAGCAGGGTGCTTTACAGGCCTAAGACCCCAACACATCAATCAAATGCTGAACCTGGTGCTTGGAGATGCCGCAAAGGATCTTCTGGTGGAACTTACCAGATTTTCCACCATGTGTTTGGCTGGCGGCATCCCCGAGGACATCAGGCCTCTCTTTTATGGAGCAGCACTCTGTACTCTAAAGAAGAATAGAGGAATCAGGCCCATTGCCGTTGGCAGCACCCTCCGACGCCTCGTAGTTAAGGCTGCAGTGAGATCTATCAGTCAGGAAGCGGCAACCTTGCTGAAACCTTATCAGCTCGGGTTTGGGATCCCCCTAGGTTGTGAAGCTGCAGCACATGCAGCGCGGGCTTACAATGCTGATCTTCCGGCCGAGAAGGAACTAGTAAAGCTTGACTTTAAAAATGCCTTCTATCATGTCAGAAGAGACGTTGTCCTCAGGGCTGTACACAACCATTTCCGTCCCCTCTACCCATTCATCCGATTATACTACAGTGGGGACTCTAAGCTTCTTTTTGGGAGCATGAAATGGACTCCTGTGAAGGAGTCCATCAAGGTGATCCCTTGGCCCCCCCTCCTTTTCTGCTTAGCTATCAAAGAGGTCATTGATAGTCTGACAAGCGAGCTAAACATCTGGTACCTGGATGATGGCACTCTCGCCGGAACTCCGGATACCATTTTGGAGGATATAATGAAAATCCAGGAGCAAGGAGCAGCCTTGGGCCTCATTCTCAATGCATCCAAATGCGAAATAGTCTCCTGCAACCCAGACATCACTGGCCAAATAAAAAATGTTCTTCCAGATATTCTCTTTGTCGAGCCACGTGACTGAACCCTCCTGGGTGCCCCCATTGTCCCGCAAGCAATCGAGGAGGTCCTGGATGTAAAAATCACTGATCTAAGGAGAATGCTGGACAGGATTGACAAGATCGACGCCCATGATGCTCTCTTCCTCCTCACAAGATACCTACCTCTCCCTAAGTTGACTTACTTTCTGAGGTGTTCTCCATCCTACAACAGCCCTAAATTAAATGTGTATGACACCCTTCTGAAGTCCATGCTGGTGAAAGTCCTGAACCTGCTATTGGACGACTCTCAGTGGGAACAAGCAACCCTCCCTGTTAGACTCGGCGGCCTTGGTGCCCGCACTGCCTCCCAGATTACTCTACCAGCCTTCCTTTCCTCCCATGCATCGCACGATCTCGAACGATATATCCTACCTGAATTCCTGAGTGATTTAGCAGGAATATACGATCATGCTTTCACTGAATGTTCAAATCAGTGGGATGCTCTTGTAGCCCCTGCACCTATCATAGAACCAATAAAAAAAACACAAGCAATCCAGCTGGGATCACTCACTAGTAGAAAAAATAGCTGATGCCATGCTCAGAGCTGCAACATCATGCAAGGAGAAAGCGCTCCTTAGAGCAGTGCGTGCCCCCCATGCAGGAGACTTCCTCCTGGCAGTACCCATGTCAGCAATGGGCACGCGTCTACATCCAGAATTCCTTCGTGTAGCAGTGGTCCTCCGCCTTGGTGCCCCAATTCACACTGAATACAAGTGTATTTGCAACAGGGTGGAAACAGACCAATATGGACTGCATGTGTTGCATTGTGGAAACACAAAGGGTTGGCATGCAAGACACAAGGAGGTCAATGATATCATCAAGAGAAGCCTCGTCTCAGCTCAGTGCCCAGTGGAGAGAGAACCTCGCATCCAAGGGAACCAAAACCCGGATTTCCCCGCACTTCGCCCTGATGGCATCACCATATACTCCTGGAAGGAGGGTAGACAGTTGGTGTGGGACTACAAATGTGTATCCACCCTGGCTGACACCTATGTACACCTCGGAGCTGTTCAAGCAGGTGGGGCGGCCAACCACAGGGAAATAGCATAATCAGCCAAATACAGACGATTGGAAGGTCGATACACCTTTGTTCCCATAGCGTCTGAGACGCATGGCCCCTGGGGCAAGAGTGCCTTGGGATTTCTCAAGGAATTGGATCAAAGCTCATTGACGTCACCAAACACCCAAGAGCTGCCAGTTTTTTGTTTCAGTGCCTCAGTGTGGCGATCCAAAGGGAAAACGCCTACCTTGAGGTGCTTCCGGGGCTTAGCGTCCCGCGGCCCGGTCGTCGACCAGGCCTCCTGGTTGCCAGACTGATAAACCAGGCTGTTGGACGCGGCTGCTCGCAGCCTGACGTATGAGTCACAGCCTGGTTGATCAGGTATCCTTTGGAAGTGCTTATCCAGTTCTCTCTTGAACACTGTGAGGGGATTGCCAGTTATGCCCCTTATGTGTAGCGGACGCGTGTTGAACAGTCTCGGGCCTCTCATGTTGATAGAGTTCTCTCTCAGAGTACCTGTTGCACCTCTGCTTTTCAACGGGGGTATTCTGCACATCCTGCCATGTCTTCTGGTCTCATGTGATGTTATTTCTGTGTGCAGATTTGGGACCAGCCCCTCTAAGATTTTCCTCGTGTAAATTATTATGTACCTCTCCCGCCTGCGCTCAAGGGAGTACAGATTTAGGCTCTTTAGTCGGTCCTAGTAGTTTAGATGTTTTACTGAGTGGATTCTAGCAGTAAAGGATCTCTGCACGCTCTCCAGGTCAGCAATTTCTCCAGCTTTGAAAGGGGCTGTCATTGTGCAGCAGTACTCCACTCTAGAGAGCACAAGCGTTTTGAAAAGTATCATCATCGGTATAGCATCTTTAGTGTGAAAAGTTCTTGTTATCCAACCAGTCATTTTTCTTGCAGTTGTGACGGCTACTTCATTGTGTTCTTTAAAGGTAAGGTCTTCCGACATGAGTACACCCAGATCCTTTACATTGCCTTTTCGTTCTATGTTATGATTTGCCTGAGTTTTGTACGTGGTTTCCGTTTTTATATTTTAATTTTTTCCATAGCGCATGAGCTGGAACTTATCTTCGTTAAACACCAAAACATATATAATTGATTACCATATTATTTTCTGTAGCCCATAGAAAGACCTGATCTACATATGACTGGAGGTTTGCCGTGTCCTCTATGTTGCCTACTCTCATGAAGATCCTAGTGTCATCTGCAAAGGATGATACAGTGCTATAGGTTGTGTTCTTGTCTATGTCCGATATGAGGATGAGAAAAAGTAGTGGAGCAAGCACAGTACCCTGGGGGACTGAGCTCTTCACGGTTGATGGGCTGGATTTTATTTTGTTGACTATTACACATTGGGGGCCTCGTAGCCTGGTAGGGGGCCTCGTTGCCTGGTGGATAGCGCGCAGGACTCGTAATTCTGTGGCGCGGGTTCGATTCCCGCACGAGGCAGAAACAAATGGGCAAAGTTTCTTTCACCTTAAGTGCCCCTGTTACCTAGCAGTAAATAGGTACCTGGGAGTTAGTCAGCTGTCACGGGCTGCTTCCTGGGGGGTGTGTGTGTGTGTGTGGTGTGGAAAAAAAAAGAAAAAAAAAGTAGTTAGTAAGTTAGTAGTTAGTTAGTAAACAGTTGATTGACAGTTGAGAGGCGGGCCGAAAGAGCAAAGCTCAACCCCCGTAAAAACACAACTAGTAAACACATTGGGTTCTGTTGGTCAGGAAATTGTAGATCCATCTGCCTATTTTTCCGGTAATTCCTTTTGAACACATTTTATGTGCAATAACACCATGGTCACATTTATCAAAAGCTTTTGCGAAATCTGTGTAAATTACATCAGCGTTTTTGTCTTCCATAGCATCTAATGCCATATCATAGTGGTCCAGCAACTGCGACAGGCAAGAGCGCCATATTCTGAAACCATGTTGTCTGGGGTTATGGAGATGCTGTGATTCTTGTATTTTGTCATCTTACTTCTTAGCACTCTCTCAAAATTTTTTATGATGTGCGATGTTAGTGCTATCGGTCTGTAATTTTTTGCCTCTGCCTTATTTCCTCCTATATGAAGTGGTGCTATCTCTGCTGTTTTTAGTATATCAGGAATAACGCCAGTATCTAGGCTTTGTCTCCACAGAATGTGGATGGCCTGCGATAGTGTTTTTTTACAGTTCTTGATGAATATGGAGTTCCAAGAATCCGGGCCTGGTGCAGAGTGCATAGGCATACTGTTTATGGCTCCTTCAAAATCCAGTGGGGATAGGGTGACGTCTGATATATGATTTGATGTTGGTATCATATCCATGAAAAATTCATTTGGGTTATCAATCTTTAGTGTGTTTAATGGCTCGCTAAAAAACAGAGTCGTACTGCTTCCTCAGTAGCTCGCTCATTTCTTTGTTGTCATCGGTGAAAGTTCCATCTCCCTTTCGCAGGGGCCCGATACTAGATGTGGTTTTTGATCTTGATTTTGCATAGGAGAAAAAATATTTCGGATTTCTCTCTATTTCACTGATGGTCTTTTGCTCTCTTTGCCTCTCCTGGGTTTTGTATGATTCTTGTAGCTTGCGTTCAATTGTTTCTATTTCTCTACCTAACCTTCTTCGCCGTTCTTGAGATAGGGTGCGACTCTCAAGTTGTTCCGCGATTCGTTTTCTTCGCTTATATAGGGAACGACGTTCCCGTTCCAATCTGCATCTCTTCCTCTTTTTTCTTAGAGGTATGCTGTTTGAACATATTTCTAGTGCTACTGAGCTTATTTTTTCCAGGCACTGGTTCAGGTTTGTATATTCTAGCTGTTCTTCCCAGTTTATTTCTGTGAAGTCCTGGTTTATTTGCTCCCAGTTTATCTGGTTATTATTGAAGTTGAATTTGCTGAAATCTCCTCCACCGGGAATCTGGACTGGTTTTGAAGGTCTACTCCCCATAGTTGTCATAACTTCAATTAAGTTGTGATCTGAGTAACAGGTATTTGTAATCATTATGATCCTGATCAATTCATCATTATTAGTGAAAATGAGGTCCAGCGTGTTCTCCTTCCTAGTTGGTTCTACTATTTGCTGGTTTAAGGCAAACCTGTCGCACATCCGTAGCAGGTCATTTACATGTGCCTGTTCATTTAGGCTACTTCCTGGTATTCTTTCTGATATTACTGTATTAGCCAGGTGCTACCATTTCAGGTGCCGTAGGTTGAAGTCCCCAAGCAGGATAATGTTCGGAGCTGGATTTGTGAGGTTTTCCAAGCAGTGTTCAATTTTCATTACTTGGTCTTTAAACTGCTGAGGGTTTGCCTCCGGTGACTTATATACAAGGACAATAACTACATTTAGAATCTCTATTTTGATTATCAGCACTTCCACCATATCATTTGAGGTGTTTAGCAGCTCAGTACAGATGAGTGTGTCTTTGATGTAGAGGCTGACCCCACCCTGAAGCCGGTGTTTCCTATCACATCTGAAAAGATTGTACTCTGAGATCCATATTTCACCATCATGGTAGTCCTTTGTGTGGGTTTCTGTTAGGGCTGTAAACACTGCATTTGCCTCATGAAGGAGACCATCTATAAAGTGAACTTTGTTGGATTTGCGTGTTTTTATACCCTGGATGTTGGCAAATATAAATGATGTTATCGTGTTAGTGGTAGTGCTGGAAGCCTTACTTGGTGTTAATATCTGAGGCTCTGGTAAGGTGGCCACTGTGTTTGCGTCCAGGGTGTGTCGTTTTGGAAGTGATTCGTCCAGTTTTGGTAGTAGGACGGGTGTTGTGTGGTGTAGTACCTGTGTGCTTGTTGATAATTTGAATTCCAGTCTTGTGGGTATCTCCCTTCCCCTCTGTAATCCTGTAGCGGTTCCATCCGACTGTTCCTCTCTCTTATATTTACTACTCTGTTTCTGCCTTCCTCTAAAAAAATTCCAGTAGTGTCATATTGATCTTCCCGTCTATAACGCTCTGTACCTCTCACGTGGAATTCCGGACACTGAAGATTGTAGCATTTTTTGTCCCTAATTGAAAATTGACATAATTTAGGGTGGAAGTATCTACACCCTGTTCCAAAACGGCATGTACCCCTCTCCAACATGTTCCTGCATTTTCGAGGATGCAGAAAATGACATTTTGCTCCTAATTTTCCATATTTGCATATTCCTTTAGCGTAGAATTTGCAAATGTGTTCAGGTTTTGCGTTTTTCAAGGTATTTATATCTGTGTCTGTCTTGTCTACCTCTTTATTGGAGCCATCTCCTTTTTTCGTCCGAATTCCTTCATTTATGCACTCTGTCTCACTGTCTCACAAAGATGGACTTTATTTAGTTCAGTACTCACAGTGACATTTAGAGCAAGAGGGTCAGGACTGGAGAAAATGAAGGTTGTGACGTCAACAAATGAGATTGGTTTGAGGTGTTGAGAGGCATTTGTAAGGTCATTAATGTAGATGAGAAAGAGGAGAGGGCTAAGTGTGCTGCCCTGTGGAACACCATGTTTATAAGTAGTGTTGGAGAAATGGAATTATTCACAGAAACATACTGGAGTCTGTCAGTAAGATAAAACTGAAGGTATTGCAGGGCGTGACCTCTGACTCCATAATGATAGAATTTAAGAAGGTTTTGGTGGTTGACAGTGTCAAAATCCTTACGTAGGTTGACAAATAATCCAACTGGGAACTCATTTTTGTCAAGAACTGCATGTATCAAGTTAATCATACTAATCAGCGCATCGTTAGTGCTTTTTTTTAGGTCTGAAACCATATTGGCTAGAGCTAAGTATATTGTGTTTGGCTAGATAGGAGTAAAGCTGCTTGTAGATTAGCTTTTCAAATATTTTTGACGAGGTTGGCAGAATTGATATAGGTCAGTCATCGTTGACATCAGTGAGATCACCACATTTATGCACTGGAGCTACTCTCGCGTTTTTTAGAATATCTTTTTTAGTTTTTTAGAATATCCTATCCTATTATTTTTTTAGAATATTAGAATTAATGTTTTTAGAATATAATATTATTACAGTATTTTTTTTAGAATACTGTAATAATATATAATAACATTTTATTTGCAAGAAGGTACAATGGGTTGGTGAGATTACATTAGTAATACTTTTACATTCTTGTAAAGCCACTAAAACGCATAGCGTTTCGGGCTAGTCCTTAAGCTAGCATATCAGGTAAGGTGAAAGTACTTTGTAGCAAGGCTTTATATCAATAATATAAATTGACAAAGGTGATTACACAGGTAGAGATAAAATACTTAATTAGTCTCAAGTGCTAATATTGGGGAAGTGGGTAGTTCAAGAACAGTGAACTACCTTGAAGCACAAGGTAGAAAACTATGAGGATGTAATTTGGTACTTTTACTTTTGAATAATGTATAGGTTGGAACATTTTTTAATTCATCAGGGAGTGAGTTCCAAAGCCTGGACCCTTTTATTTACATGGGGTATTTGCACAGGTTTAGCCTGATTCTGGAGATATCGAAGAAATATTTATTTCTGGTTATTTCATGAGTTCTATTACAACTATCAAGGAAAAGTTCAGATCAAGATAGCATTTTGGAACAATGTTTTGTACATGTAGATAGTACATGTGAATGTGTGGACAATGTGTAGGTTTAGCATGTTAAGGGATTTAAACATAGGGGCTGTGTGTTGTCTGACAACAGAGTTTGTTATAGTTCTGATAGCAGATTTTTGCTGAGTGATGATAGGTTTAAGGTACTTTGTAGTGGTTGAACCCCATGCACAGATACCATATGTAAGATAGGGATAGATTAGTGCGTAGTATAATGAGAGGAGAGCAGAGTGGAGAACATAATATCTGATCGTACTGCATGTAGAAAGTATACTCACCGTTTTTGAGACTTTTTTTTAGCAATGTGTTGTATATGTGGGTGCTGAAGTTCTGTCTCTTGTCAATGAATACGTCAAGAAACTTTCCCTCATTTTTATTGGTATTGTTAACATTGTCTATCTGAAGTTGAATCTGATTTGATGATTTACTACCAAATAAAATGAAGAAGGTCTTTTCTATATTACGTGTGAGTTTGTTGGTTGACATTAATGATTGAACTTTTTTAATTCATGATATTTTATGGAGTGAGGAGTGTTGGTGAGAATGGAGCAGAGGGCAAGAGCTGGAGAGTAGGAACATAGATACTAGGACGGCCGTTATGAGAGAAAAATAGGAAGGTAGCAAAGTCACGCCCATCATGCTTAGCATTAAGGTACGCAGCTTGTACACAGACAGTGACTCGTTCTTATGAGGGGTTCCGAGAGGAGAATAAGGTGAAGGTGGTGGGTGAGGGAAGAGAGGAGAGGGTTGACTTTGATGTGCAGTAGTAGGGTGGTGATGTTGCTGGTGAGGGGAGGGGGGGAGGTATTGGGAGGTTGAGGAAGAGTGAGGTTGTTCATGAGTGCGAGGCTGGTTAGTACGAAGAGTTTTCAGAGTTTGTTTCCTCAGAGGACAATATTTATCTATTGCTGAATGAGCACCTTGGCAATTTGTGCATTTCGGGGTGTGGGCCTGGCACTGAGTCCAAAAATGGTCTTCATCAGGGCATTTAGAGCAAATTTGTGGACGTTTGCATTTGCGTGTTTCATGATTCTACTCGTAGCATTTGAAGCATTGCAGCAATGAAAGATATTCAACTGGACTGGTGAGGTAGGGAGGAATGCTGGTGTTAAAGATTTTGATACCCTGATATAAGAGATTTATTTTGGCTTCTGCAGAGGAGGAACATTAATCTTGAGGTGTTTGGTATTAGGCACTGGGTAAATCTCCACAACAGTAATGTCATTCCTGTCTGAAATGTCCTGAGAGAGTTTGTTGTTGTTAGGTGCAGAAAGAACAGAGCTGTCAACATTACGTACAAGAACAGAACATTTAGTGTTTTGTGCAATAGTGAGCACAGGAGTCAGAGAAGCTTGGGCGAGTTTACTACAATCAGGTTCCTTAAAACAGGCAAAAAGGTGGTCTTAAGAGGCAAGGAGGAATTTGATACAGTTGGTGTTGACATGTTTGACATGAGAAGTGGCTGGTTTGACATGAGAAGTGGCTGGTTTGCCAGTGGCATGGAAGAAAATAGTGATGAAGTCAAAAGTGTCAATGGGTGTAGTGCCAGTGTATTTCATCCGCAGACAGTGAGCCATTGTGACTCACTTCCTTCAGACATTCCCGTGTTTGTAGCCAATCACTACGTTAATCCATGAAACTCAGTGGGGGGTAAGTGTGCAGGCCAGGTCTAAGACCTTATCTGAGGACGAACAAACACCGGGTCCAGGAAGATTACAACCCCCAGTTATGGTGGGCTCGCACGATCACGAAATTCCGCAACTGGTTCAGTAGTGTCAGAAACGAGAGAAATTTAGGAGAGGAGAAAAAAGAATGTACCTATGCCGTGATGCAGCTGCAAAAGGTGAATTGCCGACTTCTCACCTGGGCCTGTTCTGGCTCGAAGTGGGGGCTGTTCGCCTAAATGCAGTCCGACCTGAACAAAATCACATTAGAAAATATACAGAGATGCTGGGAGGAAGATGTCACAGCTTAGGACGAGTTTGAAGCTGGGAAGCGCCTGGGTCTGCTCCAATACTTCTGCTGGCTGGAAATGAACTTGCTTGCGCCGAAGTGCTCGTCTAGGCTGAAGAATACAGCGGCTGCAGAACAGCGAGACGTGGCTGGCTTGCTGTATGGCTAGCGAGCTCAAGATCAATCACTCAACCAAGAAAAGATGTCAGAAACGTTGGTGGAGTAAGCGTGCGTAACGCTCAAGCAGCGGGCCGCCTAATTCACACTGCGAGCGAGATGAGTGCTTCCTCTTGTAACGTTGCCGACGAAAGATGGTTCCCAGTACAATAATACAATACAAAGATCCACGATAAGATACCCATTGGGGAAGCTTGACGTGGGAATAGCTGAAGAGAAGTCGGTGAGAGGAAGCGCTGAAGTTGTAGAAAAACAACCAGGGGCTAAACCCAGTTGGATGCCCACAATGGATGCTGGAACCACCCCACAACTGGCTGGGCGTTGAGTTGGGTCAGGAAATTGCAGCTGTGTCGATTTCTTCTTCATGCTGATGGAGACAATCTGTCTTCTATTGGTGTCATCATTCTTGTTTATTATTTTCTTCTTCATCTTCTTTTTCTGATGGCGTCTTAGCCATATTGGTGTGCCCTTAAATAAGCCTTCCTCCTACCACCGTAACCGGCGGTGGGAAACTGCTCTGGTGAGGTTATGTATTTGGCATACACCTTTAACTCACAGGCACTAATAGAGTGCCACCGTGCTCCTTATTGTCTAAAGTGCATTGTCCTTCTTACGATCCTGCATATCCTTGATAATTGTCTGGACTTTCAGGATGTGCATGTGTTTTGCTTCCCGACTGTCCCTCGCGGTCACTTGTCCCTCGATAGAGTTCTTGGTGAATCACATGCCTTTGATATCGTTTGCCTTATGTGCTTTTGTTCTCGTATTTTCATCTTTAGTGATATTTAGCTCCTTTTGAATATCCTGCACATTTGATGGTGTTACATTGCCTTCCCGTCTTGGTGCCTTCTTTTGATAATTACTTACTACGTGAGATCAGGTATGAAGGAAAGGCAGAGCACTGTGGTACTAGTGTTGGATACAGGTTGGGATGAAATAAATTTCGTTTAACTTGAGAATAGGCACAGTTGATAAAATGAAAAGGGGGGGGGGAAACCAAGGCGAGTCGAGAAAGATTTGTAAATAAAGGAAATTTCAGAATCAAGAAATTGAAGGTCACTGATGTGTAGAGCGCGAGGAAGAGAGACGAGAACCTCTTTCTTAACAGGAAAAGGGTTTTGTGATTACGAAGTTATTATTGTGGAAAGTGTTAGATTGAGTCTATTCCATGCATTAAATTGGTTGGTCCCGAAGAACTGTTAAGCTGAGGAAGCTGCCGGAGCTTTAAAATAACGTCGTCAGTTTCAGAAGTTTATTGCTTAGGAGCATCTTTCAGTGAAACATGTAACTGTCTCTGTTGTTTATAATTATATTGTGAGATAGTCCTCTCTCAGAGCCCTAACTCATTGCTTGATGCTAAGGGTGTTGTGCTTGCAAGATGCAACTCCGTTATTAGGTATACAAATTTTATCAAGTTGGGTATTAAAGGACTCGGTACATCGGGTGGAGTACAATGGGGTCAACTGTTGCGACAAGGGTCGCCTGGGTCAGCGGCAATGCAGAATGCAAGGCACTGGTACAAAGGATAGCCTACAACCCTCCCAATGGAGAAACTCTAGCTGTAGGAGAGGTAAGTGGGGGGGGGGGGGGTGGAGACAGGCTCTCTCTCCTCAAAATCGTTGATTTTGTGGTTACCAAACCCCCACCTGGAACAACGAGGCACTGTCTGAGAAGCGGGAACGCTAGGCTCGACTCCACCGGCGAGAGGTCATGCCGTAACCAATCTCAAGGCAGCCTGAAAGTGCGCTAAACCTATAGGCCTTGTGATTGGCCAGTGGAGAATGATGTCATGGCATTCGCCTGACGCCCGTGGGCCCATGTTGTGCCCTGTGCCGGCATTCGGGTCAGGACACTCAAGGAGACTGCAGGCCGCCTTCAGGAGCTCGAAGAAAGGCCTCTATTTGCCCTTGTCCTGAAGTATTGTTATCTTCACACCAGTAATTATTCCTGGCACCGGATCGCTGGGATATTGCTGATGTTCAGGGGATTAGATTTCCATCGACAAGAAGAATCTGAGGACATTAACGACGGTCCCGGAGACGCTGGGACCACGTGCGTCCTCCATTAAGCAGTGTTAAGATGCAGACGATGAGTCACAATAACGTGGCTGAAATATGTTGACCAAACCACACACTAGAAAGTGAAGGGACGACGACGTTTCAGTCCGTCCTGGACCATTCACAAGTCGATTGTGAAGAGGAAAGGAGGATTACTATCTATTATTATTCCCTCTATTACACCTTACCTCTGGTACCTTTTGCCTTGTTCCTTACCTCCCTCTTGCCTATTTATTGCCTTCACCTCCTTCCCTCCTCACAATCGACTCGAGAATGGTCCAGGACGGACCGAAACGTCGTCGTCCCTTCACTTTCTAGTGTGTGATTTGGTCAACACTGTTAAGATCACTTAGTAAAGGGTCACGTGCAACATTCAGTGAGGAATGGTTGAGTAAACAGCTTGCAGAAAGACTATCGCGTATGCTAATGTACTAAGCCAGTGTTAGGACTCAGTCAGTGGTTGTCTGAGTGAAGGAGTGATTGTCCAGTCATCTGGGGGACAATCAAGTGTGGAATATTACAGAAGAATACATAGCTTTTGGGGGCGTAAGAATGTGTAGTGTTTTCGCGAGAGCAAGGTGTGATAGCCAAAACATGACATGAACACATGACAGTGCTCATGTCATTTTTGGTGTTTGATTTGACAAGAGTGTGCACAAAGTGTTTCAGGTTAACGTTTGTTGGTGACCTGTCCAGTGGGCCGAGGCCTTGTACTCACCTAGTTGTACCTACCTAGTTGTGCTTGCGGGGGTTGCGCTCTGGCTCTTTGGTCCCGCCTCTCAATCGTCACTCAACTGATGTACAGGTTCCTGAGCCTACTGGGCTCTATCATATCTACCACTTGAAACTGTGTATGGAATCTGCCTACATCACATCACTTCCTAATGTATTCCATTTGTCACCTACTCTGACACGTTTGTCAGAGTGTGGGGCGTTTGCTAACGACCCTGACCTTTCGAATTGCTAATCTCACATCAGGCGTCCCAGCATGGGGCCTGTGTGTGTATTATATGCAGTCTGTATATTTCTGCATTTAATTCACCAGGAAGTTTGTAGGTCACGTTAATTACCCACATTGTTGAAACTTCAATTTTGTCCCATTGTGTATGGAGGATTTTACCTACATTAACGTTTGCATTATTTTACAGTGAGGCAGTAGAGATATGCAGCTGCAGCAGCAGCCATAGCAGTGTCAGGTATAGCAAGAGCTGCGACATCAGTAACGCCAGAAGAAATATCACATCAATAAAACAACTTCAGCAGCAGCAGTTGTGATCATACCAGATATGAGTCAACAACACCACAATGATCACAGAACACACTCCAAAGAGCTACTCGAGAATCGCAAGGAAAAGGAGAGGCAGATGCTGGCATGGGCTGTGTCGTGCCTGTTTATTGTGATGTCTGTGACGGCCTCACTTGCCCTCACACCGCTTCCTCCTGTGGCTACACCCTCTCACCTCCCACTTAAAGGTACGTTTTTTTTATATATCTATAACAGTAAACCACCACAGCGAGTACACACACACACACAAAGACAGGTTACTTAACACAAGGGGCACACGCACTAGGGGACACAGGTGAAAAACTGAGTGCCCAAATGAGCCACAGAGATATTAGAAAGAACTTTTTCAGTGTCAGAGTGGTTGACAAATGGAATGCATTAGGAAGTGAGGTGGTGGAGGCTGACTCTATACACAGTTTCAAGTGTAGATATGATAGAGCCCAATAGGCTCAGGAACCTGTACACCTGTTGATTGACGGTTGAGAGGCGGGACTAAAGAGCCAAAGCTCAACTCCCGCAAGCACAATTAGGTGAGTACAATTAGGTGAGTACACACACACACACACAGTCTTGGGTCAGCCTTGATAGGGAGCAGACGTGTAGGGTCAGTGGTTTGCGTATACCGAGGGAATAATAGGGTCAAGTGAGTGGGTGTACTGTGCAGCGAGAATCGGGTCAGTGTAAATCGAACAGTGGTATTGCAATGCAACACATTGATCACATCTCGTGGTGAATTATCTTAGTGAATTTAGAGAAGACAGCTAGTGAAGATCGACTTCTTGAGGCAACATCAGTCGCATCAGCCAGGACCCATGTGGAGACCTGAAGACTTCACAGGATTAACGACGACACGCCGTGTATTCACCTAGAGTGCTTGCGGGGGGCTGGCTGGTGTCTCATAAGTCTCCAACAGTGTGCAAGGTTTATATAATATCGTATCATAGACGCTAATGCATTCCATTCAATAGTACAATCGTAAGTGGTAGACAGGTAGCAGGGACAGCAACTGTGAGCTCACTGGGAACCCAGATAAGCCACTAATCCCCCTGCCGCAATCTGAGGACAACACCTCACCCACCTCCTCTTAACCCCCATCTCACTCTCCCAACACACTCCCCCCCCCCCAACTCCCACTCTTCCCTACCACTGACTAAACATGCACATGCACACACACACACACAGACACACACAACCCTCCCTCTCTCTCTCTCTCTCTCTCTCTCTTGCTCTCTCTCTTGCTCTCTCTCTCTATCTTACTCTCTCTCTCTTGACAAGGGACAAAATGGCAGGAGGACGCAACAGGGACACAGGCAATAGTCAACGTGACCAAACGAAGGAAATGTTAACCCAGTTTTGGAGGAATTCAGGAGGGAGATACATGAAATGAGGATTATAATTAACAACCTGCAAAGTGAGCTGACATCAGCAAGGGAGGAGATCAAATCCTTCACAGAGAAAAATAAAGAGACCGAGCATCAGATTATCATCCAAAAGGAAGGTGGGAATGTTACATTGGAAGGAAATGCCTCTGTACCTGAAACATTTGTGGAAAGACTGAGAAAGAGCTCAGAAGCAATGGACACAGTGAGGGAGGTAGCCATGCAAGCAGCTACCTCACAGCAAGCAGCAAGGTGCACTAGTCAGCTGATGAAGAGAAAGAGATCAGTGGTAGTTGTAGGCATCAAAAAACAGGAAAGATCCAATAGGCAGGAATGGAAGAGCAAGGATAGAGAGGCAGTACACGAGCTACTGAAAGGGTTATAGATAGAAGGGGCTGAACAAAACATTGAGAAGGTTCTCAGGTTGGGCTGGTACAACAAGGACAGAAACCGACTGGTAAAGGTGGTGTTTACAAATGAGGCCACCAAAGAGGTTATTTTAGAAAGGAAGAATCGTCTGTAGTATGTGGAGGGATATAAAAAGTATTCCTGCAGAGGAACAGGATGAAGGAGGAGAGAGCTAGGAGAGCAGAGGCAAGGAGGAAGCGCAGGGAGAGAGGAGTAAACCAGGAAATCGCAGCACACAACACAACAGTCCCAGAGACAAGAGGGGAACCCACAATCAGCATCCCAGCAACACCAGAGAGGAGGGCAACACTATCACCCCCCTCTGCATAGAAACCCTCCCTTACCTGCCCCCACTCAAATGCTCACCCAACCCTCCCTTCCCCCCCATCCCCACCATGTCCCCCCTCCCGCCTTTCCCCCCCTGGCCCCCCCTTCATCCCATACCCTCCCTGTTCCTCCTCCCCCCTCACCCCATATCCTCCATGTCCCCCTTATCTCCTTAACCCACACCCTACCTGTCCCACCCTTCCCTTGAACACCCAACCACCACCCCAAAATCCTCTAAGACCCTGCAACCCACCTCACAGATCTCACCCAGGGAACAGCCTTCCACACTGCAGAATGCTCGCCAAGAAGGGGACAAGAAAATGAACAGAAGAAAGTGAGCTTCAAGGCAATGTACACTAACATAGATGGGATTACAAATAAAACAAGTGAACTCGGAGAATGGGCACTAGAAGCAAACCCAGACATGATAGCATTCACAGAAACAAAGCTAACGAAAACCATAACAAACGCAGTGTTTCCACAGGACTACTATGTAGTGAGGAAAGAGAGAAGGGAGAGGAAGAGGTGGTGTAGCTTTGCTGATAAGAAAAGGTTGGAGTTTTGAAGAGATGGTAATTCAGAACTGTGAAGGTTTCAGTGACTACATATCAGGCACCATAGTAGCAGTCATATATAACCCCCCACCGAACGACAGAAGACCCAGACAGGAATATGATAGAAACAACTTGGCCACCATCAATATAATAGAGAGAGCAGCTTCTGTGGCTAGCAGGACTGGATCCAGACTACTAATCATGGGAGACTTCAACCATGGGAAGATAGATTGGGGGAACAGAGACCCACATGGAGGACCAGACACATGGAGAGCTAAGCTGCTAGATGTGGCAACAACAAACTTCCTAAGTCAACACGTCAAGGGCCCAACAAGAATGAGAGGAGAGGATGAACCAGCCTTGCTTGATCTGATATTTACCCTAAATGAGTCGGATATAAGAGAAGTTAAGTTGGAAGCCCCTCTGGGAATGAGTGATCATAGTGTATTGAGCTTTGAGTACCTGGTTGAGCTAGGAATTATCACCCCCAAAAAAGAACTGGGAAACAAAGTGCTGGCGTACCGAAAGGGAAACTATGAGGAGATGGATAAATTCCAAAGGGATATACATTGGGACACAGAACTCAGAACCAAGTCCGTACAAGACATGATGGACTATGTCACCCAAAGTGTCAGGAGGCTGTAAGCAGGTTTGTCCCAGCCCGACAGGAAAAAACAGAGAAGCAAAAGAAGAATCCGTGGTTTAAAAGGGAATTTATGAAAGCAAAGGAGCTGAACAAAAGGGCATGGAGGAACTTCCGTAATAACAGAACACAAGAAAGTAGAGAAATACCAGAGAACCAGGAACGAGTATGTTAGTATGAGAAGAACAGCTGAGAAAAGGTATGAAAAGGATATAGCAAATAAAGGCAAGATCGAACCAAAGCTACTACACAGTCACATCAGGAGGAAGACAACAGTGAAGAAACAGGTGATGAAACTTAGGACGAGCGAGGACTGGTACACAGAAAATGACAAAGAGGTGTGTGAAGAACTCAACAAAAGGTTCCAGAAGGTCTTTACAATAGAACAGGGAGAAGTCACGGCACTAGGAGAGGTGGCAGCAAACCAGGCGACCTTGAAGAGGTTAGAAATTACAAGAGATGAGGTCAAGAAGCACCTATTGGAGCTGGACGTGAGAAAAGCTGTTGGGCCAGACGGAATCTCACCATGGGTATTGAAAGAGTGTGCAGAAGCACTTTGCTTGCCACTCTCCATAGTGTATAGTAGGTCACTGGAAACGGGAGACCTACCAGAAATATAGAAGACTGCTAATGTAGTCCCTAATGGGACTACATTAGCAGTCTTCCATAAAAGGGTGACAGACAAGAGGCACTGAACTACAGGCCAGTGTCCTTAACTTGTATACCATGCAAGGTGATGGAGAAGATTGTGAGAAAAGACCTAGTAACACATCTGGAGAGAAGGGACTTCGTGACAACAAATCAACATGGGTTAAGGGAGGGTAAATCTTGACTTACAGGCTTAATAGAATTCTACTATTAGGTGACAAAGATTAAGCAAGAAGGAGAAGGATGGGCGGACTGCATTTTTTTTTGGACTGTCTGAAAGCCTTTGACACAGTACCCCATAAAAGGTTGATGCATAAGCTGGAGAAACAGGCAGGAGTAACTGGTAGGGCGCTCCAGTGGATAAGAGGATACCTAAGCAATAGGAAGCAGAGAGTTACAGTGAGGGGTGAGACCTCAGATTGGCGTGAAGTCACCGGTGGAGTCCCACAGGGCTCTGTCCCTATCCTGTTTTTGATATACTTAAATGATCTCCCAGATGGTATAGACTCATTCCTCTCAATGTTTGCTGACGACGCCAAAATTATGAGAAGGATTAAGACAGAGGAGGACAGCTTGAGGCTTCAAGAAGACCTGGACAAACTGCAGGAATGGTCGAATAAATGGTTGTTAGAGTTTAACCAAAGCAAATGTAATGTAATGAAGATAGGGGTAGGAAGCAGGAGACCAGATACAAGGTATCATTTAGGAGATGAAATATTTCAAGAGTTAGAGAGAGAGATAGACCTGGGGGTTGATATCACGCCAGACCTGTCCCCTGAAGCTCATATCAAGAGGATAACATCAGCAGCATATGCCAGGTTGGCTAACATAAGAACGGCCTTTAGAAACTTGTATAAGGAATCTTTCAGAACATTATGTACCACATACGTCAGACCAATCCTGGAGTATGCGGCTCCAGCATGGAGTCCATATCTAGTCAAGCATAAGACTAAAATGGAAAAGGTTCAAAGGTTTGCCACCAGACTAGTACCCGAGCTGAGAGGTATGAGCTACGAGGAGAGACTACGGGAATTAAACTTCACTTCGTTGGAAGACAGAAGAGTTAGGTGGGACATTATCACCGCATTCAAGATTCTCAAGGGAATCGACAGGGTAGATAAAGACAGGCTATTTAACACAAGGGGCACACGCACAAGGGGACACAGGTGGAAACCGAGTGCGAAATGAGCCACAGAGATATTAGAAAACTTTTTTAGTGTCAGAGTGGTTGACAAATGGAATGCATTTGGAAGTGATGTGGTGGAGGCTGACTCCATACACAGTTTCAAGTGTAGATATGATAGAACCCAATAGGCTCAGGAACCTGTACAGCTGTTGATTGACGGTTGAGAGGCGAGACCAAAGAGCCAGAGCTCAACCCCCGCAAGCACAACTAGGTGAGTACAACTAGGTGAGTACGTACACACACACACACACACACACACACTGAACTACAGGTCAGTGTCCCTAACTTGCATTCCAAGCAAGATGATGAAGATTGTGCGAAAAAAGCTAGTAGAACATCTGGAGCAGAAGAACAATGTAACAACATCAGCACGGATTCAGAGATGGCAAATCATGCCTAACAAGTTTAATTGACCAGGCAACAAAAATCAGGCAAGAGAGAGAGAGAGAGAGAGCTAGTTGGGCAGACTGCATATTTCTGAACTGCCAGAAAGCTTTTGACACAGTACCACATAAGAGACTAGTGCACAAACTGGAGAAGCGGGGAGGAGTGAAAGTGAAGGTACTCCACTGGATAAAGGAGTACCTAAGCAACAGGACACAGCGAGTCACCGTGAGGGGTGAGGTATCGGAGTGGTGGGGAGTCACCAGTGGAGCCCCACAGAGATCAGTCCTTGGACCTATACCGTTTCTGATATACGTAAAGGATCTCCCAGAAGGAATTGACTCGTTCCTCTCGAGGTTTGCTGATGATGCAAAAATAATGAGGAGGATCAAGACAGAGGAGGATAGTACGAGGCTACAAGATGACCTAAACAAACTGAAGGAATGGTCCGGCAAATGGCCACTAAAGTTCAACCCAAGTAAATGTAACAATGAAACTAGGAGGAGGAACTAGGAGGCCAGTCACTGGATATCGAATGGGAGATTAAGTCCTTCACGAAACGGAGAGAGATAGATCTAGGAGTTGATATCACGTCAAACCTGTCTCCTGAAGCCCACATCAAAAGAATAACATCAGCGGCCTGTGCGAGGCTGGCTAACATCAGAACTGCTTTCAGAAACCTGTGTTAGGAATCCTTTAGAATCTTGCTTGCAAAAGTTCAGAGGTATTCCACTAGGCTAGTCCCCCAGAACTAAGAGGCACGAGTTATGAGGACAGACTACGTGAACTGCACCTCACGTCGCTGGAAGACAGAAGAGCAAGGGGAGACATGAGCACCACATTGAAAATTATCAGGGGAATTGACATTGTAGGCAAGGATGGATTATTTAACATGGGAGGTACACGCATAATGTCATCAACATTGGTGTTCCACAGGTCAGCATACTTGGCCCTCTCCTTTTTCTCATCTTCATAAATGACCTTACAAATGCCTCTCAACACCTCAAACCAATCTTATTTGTTGATGTCACAACCCTCATTTTCTCCAGTCCTGACCCTCTTGCTCTAAATGTCACAGTGAATACTGAACTCACTCTCACACACCCTCGCCATCTGGAGGACTGTGAGGTGTAGTCCAATCATATAAGCTATCAAGAATCGAGCAGCCATCAGTATAATTTCCACAGTGATTCAGTTAACTTCAGTACAGATGCTTGAGAGTTACCACACCTCTTCATCCTTAGGAAAGTAGCACTATGTGTACAGATCCGCTTCAGCTTCGACACAGAGCAGACAGGAGACTACGACCGCATTGAGCTACCACGCTCTCGTTCCCCATCGAGCCCCCAATGTCTCTGCCTCATTGAGTTTAAACACTCACCACCTCATCGTGTTTTGACACTCATCATCCCGCATTGAGCTGCCACGCTCTCCCGCATCGAGATCCGCTACTCCGGCATCACTCTGCTCTGCTCCAAGTTCTGTCTCAACACCTACGACACCGCCAACAACCGATTGATGTAACCAAAACTACTAAATAAATATGAAAACCCACTAAGCACTGTGCATCTAATCAACCCAACAACGTAACATAATCGTACGTTTCAAGATATTATTATTAAAGAATTTTCGTGTTGCATTCGCTTCGCCTGACAAGTGTTTTAAGTATACCTGTATACAGTCGAATACATTTGTATTTCCCATTGCCAAAGAGAGTTATCACCAGTG
This sequence comes from Procambarus clarkii, assembly GCF_040958095.1. Classification (NCBI taxonomy): domain Eukaryota; kingdom Metazoa; phylum Arthropoda; class Malacostraca; order Decapoda; family Cambaridae; genus Procambarus; species Procambarus clarkii. The sequence continues at coordinate 9,209,364 of NC_091169.1, forward strand.
TTCAGTTAGGTTACTCTGTTGCCTTGCAATTGGCTAATAAAGACTGGTCTTTAAAGCATTCTTACCCAATTGGATACATCTCCTGCTGGGAAATGACCATTGCTTAGCTTTTGTTGTAATGATGCGCTCTTAACGTAAAGAACAAATGTGTTATAGTGTTAGTTTACTTTAATAAATTTGTATTAATTTACACATTCTTTCAATCAATCCCTATCCCAATACTGCTCTCACATATGACTTGTTACATGACTCCTTTATTCACCTAGTGATTTTTGACGCCAACTCAAGGGGTAGAGCTGCTTCACAGCCTGGCATCGCCTTTAAAAACTGATGTTTGAACCCTAAGCGTTCTATGCCCTCTAGGTAATTTTCGTTTTGGCAGGATGACGACTTAACTCAAGATTACAATATTATAGAAGAGTAGATTATTACTTAGGGTTATTATCTCAGCCATTGGCATGTAGATGTCTTGTTGTTGGGTCTTTGGGTAACTCAATGGGTGCTTTTGCAACTGCAAGGAGCAATTACAGATTCTCCATGAGAACCGAGTTATTACAAACACCAAGAGTGTATCTTGTTCATAAAAAAATTGAGACCTGTTTCATCTTTGCTCAGTTCTAAGCAGCTTAATATTTTTTTTATTTTAAGAAAATTCTCGCCAAAATCTTAGAAAACCGGTAATTGAATAATATTAAAACCTCACTAGTAATATAGCTGAAAAATTAAAAGTTTGTTCAAAATTTAAATATTATATTAATTACATATAATTAATATATATATATATTAATAATATATTATGTAAATAACTATATTATATATAATAATATATGTAAGTTAATACTTAACTATATTATATAGTTAAGTAGGCAACCCTTCTTTTGCTTTTAACCGTTTTATTTAAACTCAAAACTTTTCTTTGATAACAGACGAAAAACAGAGTCCGTTGCCAAGGCAAATGTTCCTCTCTTTCATTGTATCACTTTTGATCCCAGACTGTACTGTGATATTCAGCTAAAGTTATCATGTGAAGTAACTAATTGTCTACTTGCCCGGTTTTCTATAGCCTTCATAGATCAAGGTCTCATGATCTTGAGGGTATTTAAGGCAAGAAAATTTTCTTTCTGAGGCGTAATTACCTACACGTATTTACGCGTTTTGTGAAATAATGGGAAAAATATATTGTTCGATAAAAAAAAAAAAACATGAGGCAATATCTTAGATTACATTATATAATTTTAGATTACATTATATAATGATATTATTAATAAATAATAGTTGACTGCAAATAATAAAAATGGTTAATTGCCCATTATATTCTTAATGTTATTGAACAGTGAATGGCTGCTACAACACGAAAGGAGAGCTAAAGTTCTCACATGACACTGAAGTTGTGTATAACAAAATTTTAAACAACAATATGGAATAATGACGGTCTTATATAAGGATAGTGCTCACGTAATTTGCTTAATACTACATACTCTAATAGTTCTAATTACTGTTATAAATATTGCATCTAACATCCACTATAATGTTTCCTTCAGATGAGCCGGAAATCATACTTGCAGCCAGAGCGGGTAACCTGAAGCTTGTGAAACACCTGATTGCAGGTGGAGCAGATGTCAACACTAAGGACCATGCAGGTGGGTGTCACATTATCTTACGCTCTCACACCTGGAATATAATATTACGATAATGCTGAAGTTGTCATAAATGGTAGATGGAAGCGCTGATGTGATAAGAGCTCTTAAATATTGAAGTACTTAGAGTTAAATGAAAGGAATGATGTTGATAAGTATTTGAGAAACGTCAGCTATGAACTTGTACAAAAATTTCATGTCAAATGATGGAGGGCTCTTTGAGGGAACCTTTACAGGAATATTACCTTCTGCCGAGTGTTTTGGTAATGTAAAGTTGGAAGGCTGGTATGCTAGAGCAATTTTCCCTATGACCGCTCCACACGACCTGGAGCGTACATCACCGCTCCACACGTCCTGAAGCGTACATCACCGCTCCACACGTCCTGAAGCGTACATCATCACTCCACACGCCCTGAAGCGTACATCACCGCTCCACACGTCCTGAAGCGTACATCATCACTCCACACGTCCTGAAGCGTACATCACCGCTCCACACGTCCTGAAGCGTATATCAAATGCACTAAAATGCACAACCTCTGGCCATGATAGTCATGTGTCAGTGTGTACTCATCACTTCAGGCGTATAAAGGTTACCTCAATATGGGGACCTGTTGGTCATGAAAAATCGTCCATATAAAAAAATGAATTTAAGTAGAATCAATTGACATTTTTTCCTTGAAGGAATTCGATCAGGAGTGCAATTGGAAGATAATGACTCCAGGATCTGTCACCGCCATCAATAATACGTTAACTACACAGCGTCGTTACGTATGAGAGTGCCACAGTATTTCCACCACTTGCCTTTTAGAGTAACATTTACTGTATTTCCTCAAGTCTCACCAATTTCTTAAATTCAAGGTTGTAGTGGATCATTGGACCTGACTTAAGCATGAGAACTTGCATCAAGGAAGATCATTCTGATGTGGGCCGTCAGACTATGTTAACGTTGGGAATTTTGGAATAGCACGTGGATTGAACCATTGGTCTGGATTACCTCAGACGTGTGCTTTAAACCATGGGCCACATCATGTTCAATGGATTAATACCCGCGTCAGGGGTTACTCAGGACGCTGCTTCAATTCAAGTTCTGCTTCAAGAAATTTCTCATAAATATCACATTGTGATTTCCGAGTGCATGTGTTAGCATGACTGGCTGTGACCACAAGCCAAAGGGCCAAAGCCTCGCTGGCATCATGTGTGATATACAGCACCAAAGCCAAATTTATATCACCTATTCTAAATAAAATTATTGATGCACATGCTACATGCAATGTAAGCTTCACTATCACAGTAATTGGTTTGAATGGCCTGGAATTATGGAAGAGCTGTGACGTCACTGAGAAGTCCATTATCGAGGCTAGGCAGCCTGTCCTCGTAAACAAAGGCCAAAGTCCATTCCATACACCCCGCCAAACTCCTTGTTTATGAATAAAAAACGATTTACACACTACTCACAACTGATGAAGTTCATACACTTCTCGAACAAGTGATTCGCTGATTACTTCAGTTCGAACCACAACGCTGTAAATGCTTCACCCACGTACTACAAATAATCGTCAACAGAATCTAAATACCTAACCTGACCAATGCTAATATAGAATAATATTAATTTATATTTGAGAACATTTCTATTTTGAATGAACAGCATATTAAAATTGATGAATGCGTGTTTGAGGTCAATCACTGCATGGAATGGACTTTGTCTGAGGACAGGTTGAGGCTAGGAGTGAGGTGAGCCACCAAGTAGAGGGCAATGATCGCCAGCCAGCCAATGACATACAAGAAGTGCAGTGTATCCAGAGTGACGTCATCCCCTGCTGGAATACAGGCCAGCTGTATGGGTGATGAGTATCCTGCCCACCGAGATACTCAGTGATGAGTATCACCCACTTATGGGTGATGAGTGTCCAGCTGTTACGAACCCGACTAAATTGTCGGAGTATGGAGTAGCGATGTCAGCGCCACCTGTGAGTATGCTCGCGAACCCCCGACAGTATCGAACAAAGTGGACAATGCCATCTGGTGATGGCTGTCTAATACCTGCAAAAGGCTCAAGATTACTGCCTTGGTCAGCCAGAGGAGGCGCTGTGGGTGACCTCTGGTGAGGTGGCGACTAGAAATCAGCGCCAACTGTTGTGATATGAGCTTTATGTCAATGCCTGAGTCCGTAAGTGGTCTTTTCTAGTTTCACCAGTACCGGCCTTTTTACTGATGACGTGTCTGTATCCACAGAGGCGACGTAGGGCTGCAGTGGTACGGAGACAAGCAGTCTACCCTGGGCAGCCTAATCTCTACTCAATTCTTCTTGACGATTAAGTGAGCCGCCACCGAAGAGGAACTGTGAGGTATCTGCTTCCTGCCAGTGAAAGAATTCTGCGTATCCCGGGACTGGCTAGGGAAAGTGACGACCGGCAGTAGAGTGCCTGTTTGAGGGGCGTTACTAGCCCGTCGCTAGAGGCTCCTGCCAGGGGTTCGTTACCCCTGTATTTGTCCGTGTAGAGGCCCGTCAACGAGTGGCTGAAGTTCTCTGCCAGCACTTGGCTGGAGAGTGATTGTGGGCATTCACAAGAGGCACCTGGTGATACTGTCGGTAGGCTGGCCCATGGCAAGGGTAGACTGTTTCCCAGTACTGGTTGAGGACGGAACTGTGTTGAGGAAACACGGAAGTTGACAAAGGCTGCATCGCGTTAGCATCGAGGAGTGCTTAATGTCTTATGTGAGAGCAACTGTTACGGCCCATAAAGAACCCGGTTGCGACCCATAATGGGTCGCAACCGGGTTCTTTGCTGGAGGAACCAAAGTACTAGTATCCGACCCCAAGTCGGTAGAGGCTTTCAAAGAGTAGGCTTGGTAATGGAAGTATAATAACATGGGGTGGGGGGTTGAAAGGAATACGACACTTCATCAATTATCAATATATTTACATCACCACTTTCCCATCACCTTAAATAGAATCATAAGCAAAGTATTACTACACTGATATATACACATGTGTCGCTCTCATAAGACTAAGCGCTCCTCGATGCTCATGCAATGCAGCCGTGTCAACTTTAGTGTTGCCTCAACACACAGTACCGTCCTCAACCAGTACTGGGAAACAGTCTACCCTAGCCATGGGCCAGGGTATCTACAGTCTCACTAGGTGCTCCTTGTGAACACCCACAATCACTCTCCAGCCTGGTGCTGGCCGAGAACATCAGCCTCGCGCTGCTGGGCCTCAACACGAACAAATACAAGGGTAGCGAACCTCTTGCAGGAGCGTCTTGCAATTAGCTAGTTACACTCCTCCGTAGCACCTCACTGTTGGTCGTCTCTTCCTCTAGCCAGTCCTGGGATACGCCGAATTCTGTCACTGGCACTTCCTAGGCAGACAGCAGATGCTACTCAGTTCCTCTTCGGCGGCGGCTCACTGCTCAGGTCAAGCAGAATGGAGTAGAGAGATATTGGCTGCCCCGGGTAGACTGACTGTCCTCGTACCACTGCAGCCCTACGTCGCCTCTGTGGATACAGACACGTCATCAGTAAACTGGCCGGTACTTGGGACACTAGGAAATACCACTTACGGACTCTGACATTGACATACAACTCATATCCCAATAGATATGCAATACACTCGCCTGGCGTTCCGCGAGCGCTATGTCATGGGTTCGTATCCTGGCCGGGGAGAATTTACTGGGCGCGATTCCTTAACTGTAGCCTCTGTTTAACGCAACAGTAAAATGTGTACTTGGATGAAAAAACGATTCTTCGCGGCAGGGATCGTATTCCAGGGACCATAGGATTAAGGACTTGCCCGAAACGCTACGCGTACTAGTGGCTGTACAAGAATGTAACAACTCTTGTATATATCTCAAAAAAAAAAAAAAAAAAATATCTCAAAAAGATGGCGCTGATTTCCAGGCGCCACCTCACCAGAGGTCAGCTACAGCGACTCTTCGGGCTGACCAAAGCAGGAATCTAGTCTCTTGCAGGCATCATACTACCACCACCAGATGGCGTCGTCCATTTTGTGGGGGTTTCGGGAGCGGACTCACAGATGGCGTTGATGTCGCTGCCCCATGCTCCGACGATGGGTTTGGGTTTGTAACAGCGACACATGTAAATATTCATGTGTAGTAATATCAGTTCATTTTCTATTTTCTATTTAAGGTGATGGGAAAGTGATAATAAGGAGGCATTACTTACAAATTTGCCTAAAATATGCAATAAATGAAAACTGGTTCGATTTCAATCAAACTTTTTTGACGAGTTGTACATGAAAAAGAGTTTCATCTGGCCCAAGTCTCAGCATCGTAGCATAAATAGGAAGGGAGAAAAAATATTGAAGTATGTGTCAAAATTATTCCAAAATGGTCAAAAACGATTATCTAACACAAGTGTCAACTGAAATCATGTCTATGACTCTCAGCTATCACAACAGCATATATTAAAAAATATTATAATTAGTTTTATTAGAAAAAAAAAATTAAGTTAAATTTTGTTTTTTTCATTTTTTTTTTTGTTTTTTATCCGACGATTTGCACGAAACTTGTACACCCGACTGCATATAAGCCTATCTGTAAGGGTGCCAATTTTGGAGAAAACTGGTTGATGTCAACCTCAGCCACATATGGCAGCACCTTTAGACTTTATTATTTTCTTATTTATTTTCAATGTTTTCAACTAACATGAACGTTTGAATAACTCTTTCATTTTTTATTCAGTTTACAGGAAACATACACATTATATGTAAAGTGTATGTCTCTAAACTCGCAACTTATCGTTTTTTCCTAAGTTCATTTATTGATTTTATAATAGCAATAAACATTACAGATTTGCATAATTTCTTGGGGGAACTTTGAATATTTGTATTAGGAAAACTAAAGATGTTTTGGAAACTCCATAAGTTACGAACCTTTATTATATGCTAATGTGTCAGAAAAGTGTCATAGAATGATTATATCTGAAAGGTGTGTTTTTTATTCACACTTGAAAATGTGTAAAATTCGTTGAAAAAAAAACTCCCTTTCTATTTACGCTGCAGTACTGAAACTTGGAACAATTGCAGCCCTTTTCATATACAACTAATCAAAAAATATTGGTTGACATTGAACAACTTTTCTGAAACCCAAGTAAAGCCCCTAAGTTAAGTGAATATATTGATAAAGGATGAAGTGTTGCGTTCATTTCAACTCCCCCTCTTTTTTTACATACATTACCAAGCCCACTGAGTCTAAACTTATGGGTGATGAGTGTCCAGACCAATGAGTCTAGACTTATGGGTGATGAGTGTCCAGACCAATGAGTCTAGACTTATGGGTGATGATTGTCCAGCCTACTGAGTCTAGACTTATTGGTGATGAGTGTCCAGGCTACAGAGTCGAGGCCAATTGGTGTTGAGTATCCAGCCCACTGAGTCAAGGAGTCGCTCACAGCAGTTCTTGAAACGTACAACTCCAAGAACAAGAGGCTATAAAGACAAGCTAATGAAATAAAGATGCCGAAAAATATTAGAATGTTCTATTTTGCAGACAGTGATAGACGGTTGAAACACGTTAAGTGAAGAGGCAGTGGATACTAACACCGACAGTAGTTTCAAAGTCATGTGACAAAGGGTACTAGGAAGACAGGACACCACGAGCGTGGCTCTTATCCTGTAACTACACCTACTCTTAGATAACTACTAGTAAGTGGTTGGCAGATGCTGGCTAGTTAGAAAACGTATGGAAGCAGCGGAACAATTAGGTAGTCACTCGACAGCTCACCCAAGCAGCAAATAGTTTCTCTTGTCGAACATGGACGTGACAAAAGTAATGGGGCAATCAAGACGAGGGAACGTCGCTAATGTTTATGTCCATATTGACGTTTGTAGGACAATAGAGGCAAAAGAAGTCTCCGGGGCTGAACTACAAGTTCATCGACCTCAGTAACTAGTGTGGAGGTCACCACAGTAACTAGTGTGCAGGGACACATCAGTAACTAGTGTGGAGGGTCACCACAATAACTAGTGTGGAGGGTCACCACAGTAACTAGTGTGGAGGTCACCACAGTAACTAGTGTGCAGGGACACATCAGTAACTAGTGTGGAGGGTCACCACAATAATTAGTGTGGAGTATCACCCAATAACTAGTGTGGAGGTCACCACAGTAACTAGTGTGGAGGGTCACCACAGTAACTAGTGTGAAGGGTTGCCACAGTAACTAGTGTGGAGGTGTTACGAACCCAAGTCCATCGTCAGAGCATGGAGTAGCGACATCAACGCCATCTGTGAGTCCACTCCCAAAACCCCCACAACTTGGACGATGCTGTAGTGACTAGTAGTGACAGGACTATACCAGCCATAAATGCTAGATTCTTGTCCTAGTAGCTCGAGAGGTAGCAGGGGCTGACCTCAGGGGAGGTTGCGCCTAGAAAATCAGTGCCATCTATTGAGGGAAAAAGTTGTACGTTTATGTCAGGGTCCGTAAGTGGTGTTTCCTAGTGTCCCAGGGTACTGATGACGTGTCTGTATTCACAGAGTCGACGTGGGGTTGCTGTGATACGAGGACAGTCAGTCTACCCAGGGAACCCAAGGTCTCAGACTACACCAGTCTGCTTTACAGAAGCAGTGAGCCACCGCCGGAGGAGAACTGTGAAGTGTTCTACTGTCTGCCTGTAGAGTGGCAGTGACGGGATTCGCCGTATCCGGAGCTGGCTAACAGAAGCGACGACTGACTAAGTTGCTGAGGAGGAGAGTAACCAGCGAGTTACAAGAAGCTCCTGCCTAGGGCTCGCTACCCTAGTATTTGCACGTGAAGTGGCCCAGCAGCGCGAGGCTGATGGTATCTGCCAGCACTAGGCTGGACTGCGATTGTGGGCATTCCAGAGGATGTACTTAGTGAGACTGTGGTTTGGCTGGCCCGTGGCCAGGGTAGACTCATTGTTGTTTCCAACTACCGGCTGAGGATAGTACTATGGATGAGGAAACACGGTAGCTTACAAGACTGCATCATTGGAGCATTAAAGAGCGCGTAGTGTCCCGTGAAAAACACTTTTGTACATATTAGGTGTAGAAATACTTCTGTTAGGACTATATACATGAGGTGATGGGAAATTAATTATATATGTGAATATACGGATAATCAATGAAGTATAGTATTTAATGCACCCCCCCTTTTTGTTTTACTTGCATTACTGTGCTCACTCCTTGAAAGCCACTTGGGGCCGGATACCAGAACTTTAGTACCACCTGAAAAGAACTCGGTTGCGACCCATTGTGGCCGTAACATAATTGGCATCCCCAACGGGATCCGACCTCTTGTCAAGTACGTTTGACAGGGATGGTGACGTAGTGCAACCCCCTGTGAATAATTCCCCTGTTTGCTATTTTTAGACCGTTACATGTGCGATGCTCAGTGTGAGTAAGTGCAGTATTGGCGAGCGCAGTGTTCGGTTATTATAAGTGCCTAGTGTCAAGTGAAGTGGTGTGTTAGTGCTCGTGCACCACTTAGGTGATAAAATGGCAGAGAGAGTGACCATTGAGGATCTAGACGATGTTCAGGAATTTCTGAACAAGGAGGACTGTCTTGCTAGATTGAAATATCTGGGAAAGCAGGAACTTGTGCTGGTGGGTGCCTATCTAGAGATCAAAATACGTGAGAGTGATTCCCGTGTCGAAATCTTATCGAAGGTTCATAAGCACTTAAAGGCCGGGGAGAAGCAGGAAAGCGAGGCACAGAGTGCAAAGGAAAGTGTGGTGGCTTCTACTGAACAGGAAGATAAAGGTAGTGACGGTGAAAGTGATGCGGGTGAACTGAATATAAGTTTTCTAACTGTCAAAATGAATGCCTTAGAAATTAATCGTGAGATAATGGAAAAAATTAGAAATAGAACGGGAAATAAAAGAGAAGGAAATGGAATGAAACGTTTGGAATTACAAGAAAGGAAAGAAGAGCGAGAAAGAGAAGAAAGAAGAGAGGGAGAAAGGGAAGAGCGAGAAAGAGAAGAACGAGAAAGACAAGGAAAAGAGAAGGAAATGGAAATGAAACGTTTGGAATTAGAGAAGAAAAGGAGAAGGAAAGACTAGACGAGTTAGAAGTGCTGCGATTAGGTGATTCAGAGGAAAACACAGGAAACAAGTAGTTTCGATCCGGTAAGAAATATAAAGATGGTACCAAAATTCAGCAAAAAGGAAGTTTTGAAATTCTTCGCTGCCTTCGAGAAGGTTGCTGCCTATTTGGATTGGCCAAAGGAGAATTTGGGCCATCATGATACAGTCCGTCTTGACTGGGAAGGCCCAAATCGCCTACTCCACGTTGTCCCTTGATGACTCCAGTGATTACGACAAGGTGAAGAAGGTAGTGCTCATGGCTTATCAGTTGGTGCCTGAAGCTTATAGGCAAAAGTTCAGGAACCTGAAGAAGACCTCGGAGCACACGTTCACCGAGTTTGCGAACATCAAGGAACGGCTTTTTCAGGAGTGGTGTGCATCTCGAAAGGTGAAGACGAAAGAACAACTCGAACAGCTCGTACTATTAGAAGACTTCGAGGAATGTCTGGCTGGAGATCTCAAGACATACCTAGAAGAACAGCAGGTAGAGACCTTGAGTGCGGCTGCCATTATGGCTGAAGAGTACATCCTTACTCGTAGATCCTCTACCAGGTATGTCCCGAAGAATTACCCACGTCTGTTTGGCAAATCTCGACCGGAAGAAGGAAGACCCGTCCCACAGAGTGCTTTGAAGACGCCCCCAGGTAGTCCCCGAAGGACTAGTCCTAGCAGTCCAAAATACCGTAGTCCAAGGAGGAACGTAGTGTGTTGGACTTGTGGGCAGAGAGGGCACATTGCTGCTATGTGCCGAGGCAGAAGAAGTAACAACCCACATAAGGAAGTAATGCTGATGGGTTGTGTGACACCACCAGTGGGAACCCAGTCTCTAATGACGAGTAGAGAAGGACCAGGCTTGTTTGCCCCGCACACTTCAGGCGGGTATGTAACGAGTGATCATACTGGTAGATCAGTTGTAGTACTCAGAGATAATGGAGCAGCCCAGTCCCTGATCGTGAGAGACTCGTTACCCAAGGGAGTGAGTGTAGACGGGAGACAAAAGGTTGTCCTAGTTGGGTTTCCTTTGACGCGGTATGTTGCCCCCTTAGAGCAAGTACACCTAGACTCACCCTACTTCAGTGGCACATGCACGTTGGCAGTAGTTGATACACTGCCTATAGCTGGGATAGACGTAGTACTAGGCAACGACTTGGCGATAGGTTGGAACAACGATCATCCCAAGATTGTGGACGAGCCAGCCGTAGGAGCAATAAGGTCTGAGGTGACAGCAGGAAACATTAATACCCAGGTACAGGCAGACGTGAAATTATATAACTTGTTTAATTCTCCCTCTACCCAACACATTGAGAACATTCCAACAGATTCAGTTGAATCTTCTCCCGACGAGAAACATGGGGGCTACAGGGACAGAAGCAACTGAGCAAGAAGAGAGACCTCATGTACAAGCACCACAGTTACCCAAAAGTCTGGAGCGACGGCACATAAGTACTTGCGGTATGGCGAGGTACTATATTGACTGAACCGGCCAGAGATTCCCCAGACGTCAGAGGTATGTGAGGTATGTGCGCAGGTTCTAGTGCCCTCTTTGATCCAAGCCAGGCTAACGGATATAGCCGGCTATGGATATTACAGGCTCATGAAAATTATTCCTCAGGGAGCCGGTCGGCCGCGCGGACAGCACACTGGACTTGTGATCCTGTGGTCCTGGTTTCGATCCCAGGCGCCGGCAAGAAACAATGGGCAGAGTTTCTTTCACCCTATACCCCTATTACCTAGCAGTAAAATAGGTACCTTGGTATTAGTCAGCTGTCACGGGCTGCTTCCTGGGGGTGGAGGCCTGGTCGAGGACCGGGCCGCGGGGACACTAAAAGCCCCGAAATCATCTCAAGATAACCTCAAGATAGCCAAATGTTTCTTGGCAGTATTTTGTATTATTTTCGTGTGTGTTCTAAGCAAGGACCAATGGACGAACCGTTAAATGATGACTCCTATGAACATTGTGGAGGCACCATGGTGAGACACAAAAGTTGTACGTTTATGTCAGGGTCCGTAAGTGGTGTTTCCTAGTGTCCCAGGGTACTGATGACGTGTCTGTATTCACAGAGTCGACGTGGGGTTGCTGTGATACGAGGACAGTTAGTCTACCCAGGGAACCCAAGGTCTCAGACTACACTAGTCTGCTTTACAGAAGCAGTGAGCCGCCGCCGGAGGAGAACTGTGAAGTGTTCTGCTGTCTGCCTGTAGAGTGGCAGTGACGGGATTCGCCGTATCCGGAGCTGGCTAACAGAAGAGACGACTGACTAAGTTGCTGAGGAGGAGAGTAACCAGCGAGTTACAAGAAGCTCCTGCCAGGTAACCCTCTGGTCACCTCACTGAGGTGACCAGAGGGTTACCTCAGTAACTAGTGTGGAGCGTTACCATAGTAACTAGTGTGGAGGGTCACTACAGTAACTAGTGTGGAGCGTTACCATAGTAAATACTGTGGAGGATCACCTCAGTAACTAGTGTGAAGGGTCACATCAGTATTTATTGTGAAGGGTCATCACAGTAACTAGTGTGGAGGGTCACCAAAGTAAGTTGTGTGCGGGTCACCTCAGTAACTACCTTAGCTTGAGGTGCTTCCGGGGCTTAGCGTCCCCGCGGCCCGGTCGTCGACCAGGGCCCCTGGTTGCTGGACTGATCAACCAGGCTGTTAGACGCGGCCGCTCGCAGCCTGACGTATGAGTAGTGTGTGGAAGGTTACCACAGTAACTAGTGTGGAGGTGTAACAAACTAGGCTGTTGTAAGAATTATCCAGAGTGGTTTATCGACAAAAGAGAATGGGAAGCTGAGCCCGCATGGTGACCTGGGAACCTGACCCCAGGGGAATTCGCGGTGGAAATAACCGACGCTTTGTTCATAGCTGCGTATAATGAACCATCCTATAGTATTCAGTAATTTAGAGAAAATTAGCCTTTATTCATTTTGCATTAAAATTGTATTGTATAATAGTACTGGATACAATATCAAGAGTATTCTAATTATTGAGTTTAAGTCACCATCAGTGACGTCACGAATCAGATCTAACTTGTAAGGCGGAGTGACCGGCGGTCATAGGTCATCAGGGTTGACAGGTCTACTATTTCTCAAAGTTCAATTAACCATTTTTGGGGGATCGGGAACAGCTCTGCCGTTAGATGTTTGTGTAATTTAATTTCAGTAAAATAATTCAACCAGTCTGGATCAATTCAGTACAAACAGAGGTTAATTGTTATAACTTAAACCTTGCTAGTAACTTGGTGAAACTTTGACTAGGCGGAAGGTTACAATGCTCTAGCCTGGGCTAGGCCAGACGAGGAAGAGATCAGTGTGGTCACGAGAGCAGCTGGGAGAGGTCAAACATCTTACCTCTCCCCGAGACCAGCCCAACATCTTTAGCTGGTAAAACATAGAGGTATAGTTGCTATGGTTATTTATAGAATAGTCTCATTGCCATTCAGGTCAAGTAGGGAGTGTTAAAGTGACAGGGAGTGAACATATTTAGATTTTGTTTTAGTTTTCTTTTAATAAATTAATTAAGTTAATAATTTGCATTTTTATTGTTTCCATTTGGTTATGTGTATACTTGTCCTGATCACGTGGTCCACACGAGGCAGAGTTGTATTGGGCGCCGATTCTAACATCGATTCTAACATCGAATCGGAATTCATCATCCCCATCTAATTAATTCCACACTCAAGTTTCCGAGGTTATAAACTACTAGTGGGGATCAAGCCCCAAGGTTGATTAATTAGCGTGATCGATCCAGACCTCGATCATTGCTCTGTGTTGCTGGTCTGGTGGTGGCAGCGTAGAGGCGACTCTAGGGTTTTGCTTAAAGCCTAGGTCACGTCATACTGGGTGTAGAATCCTAAGTCAGTCAATCGTCTTAGGACCACGTGGCGTGGAGTTGGCTTTGGTAAAAGTTTTGGAGTCCCTTGGTAGAGAATAAAAAGTAAGAATACGAGTAGAGGGAGTAGAAGGAAAGAGAAGTAGAGAGAGAACCCTAACCTGTGATACAATGGTGCACAGCGGTGGTTTCAACAATTTTGTTTGAAATTGTTGAAAGGCTCACGCGTCTAGCCGTTCGAACACGTGCGCGGATGCTAAGGAGACAGCCGCGGGCCAGGATTAGTCGTGCGCCTCACAACAGTGCGTTTGAGTGGGGATTGGCGAATCTTGGGTCATGCGGGCTGATATGATTAAGGTTTAGTTAGTAAGATTAGGCTGTTAAAATAGATTTATTGAAAAGGAGACCGCTCCGAGTTGATTGGACTGGGTACCATACTCGACCCATTGCAATTAATTCAGAGGTGTTGGGAGCCACCATACTCTCAACAGCAGTTCCTTGAGGGCTGTCGGGGCGGATATATCTGTGGGACGCCAGTAGATAGTCCGAGGGCGTTATTAGACGACCCAAAATGCTAGGAAAAACGGAAATCCGTGAAGGGCGTTGCGGCCTCCGAGGGACGGACTAGTAACCTACCTAGCAGCGATTCAACAACTAAGTGATCGCACACTTAGTGGAGGTTGAGTCGTCCCTAGTCATAATTGTTGCTGAAAGCTGCGTGTCGCTCTGTTGGAACCTAGATGGTCGAGGCCCCTAGGCTAGGTGTGGTACGGCGAGCCGGTAAGGGCAATTATAAGATTAAGTCGAGTGCATTTTTTAATTAAGTATACTTAAATTTATAAAGTAATTTCCGTTTATTTTCGTTGTTCTAGAGATTAATTTTTTTTTCCCTTACATTCAATCCCCGGTTAAAAAAATTTTTTTTATCAAAGTGTTTAGCATTTTCTTGCATATTAGGCTAAGTGCGTACATTGTTTTGTTATTCCCTGTTGTATTAGTCTAAGTCAGAGGCGTTGTTGCTAGAGTGTAGTTAAGCCTCTGGACTTAGGGCTATTGGTCGGTCACTATAGTAAGTGAAGGAGTTTAAGGGATAGTAAGTTGCGTGTAAATGTTATTTGTCCGTGGAATATTTCTAAGTATTTTGGGATAAGTTTTCGGCTAAGTCAACGTCGGAAAGTCGTTAACTGTAATTAATTTGTATTCGTGGGTCACGTATATGATCTGGGTGTCATTAGGATTCTCCAGTCGATGCGAGTGATATTTTTCTAGTTTTTACCAGTAAGACGGTAGAATTGCGTTTTTACACTTAGAATTCTGTTTTCAGTAGAAACGTAGGTGAAAAATTTTCTAAGTCCAGCTTGGGCTAGAATCTGACTTTTTGGCGAAATTCGAATTTTCATGTTTTGTATATATTCTGGGGCCAGTATTACCCTCTAGTGCGCGCAAGGGACGTAATTCTGTTCTGAAGCATTAAACAGTGATAATTACATTTTTGCCGAATTTAGTTATTTTTCGAGAAAATCGTGTTGTAATTTTGTCAGAGTCCATTTGTGGTGAAAATCTCGGATTTTGACGAAAATTCGAATTAGTGAGTGTTGAAACCGCCCGAGGTGTCAGTATTGTTCTGTATACAACGTCAGTATTAAATAATAACTTATTTATATCTGGAAACGAGAAACCCAAATTTTTGTGAATTAAAGGAGTTTTGTGATATTTGGGGTGATAGAAATTTTTTTCCCTCAGAGTCAGAAAAATTGGCAGAGTCCAGCAATTGAGTAAAAACGCAGTTTTTGATAAAAATTCAATCTTTGTTAAGCATATATATGTCCTGGGTGTCTATATTAATCGCTAGAGCGGTTTATTAACGTAAAACTAGTTATTTTCCTTCAGAACAAAAATTTTGATTTTTCAGCGTTTAAGCGAAAAAGCGCGGGACTTAGTTTTTTTTCAGCGCAGCTGGTCCCGCTCCATCAGTCATCAGTGGCCACGCGGCTCACTTCAAGCGCGTTTAGTATTCGAGTACAGTAAATATTCTTTATTAATCCATCACGAGTGCTGCGCGTTAGTTGCGTTATCATTTAAATTGTTTTATATAAATCTGATTCTTTAATTTTTTTTAACGTAAAGGACTTAGGTTTCAGCAATAGAACTGCGGGATATTTCACGGTCAGACACGAGTGCGGGGCAGACACTCATTCATTGGATTCACTTCAGCGATTCTCTCGATAAATCGGTGTATTTCCTACTTTGGGGATTTAGTAGTTGTTTCTTGGAAAAGAGTTGCGATTTTTTTTTTTTTATTATTATTTGGGTAAGATCACGGTTGTAGTGAGTCCGGGTCGAGGGTGCACTAAAGGGCAGTTTAGAAGAGACGTGGCACACCAGAAACCTCAGAAAATGTTTAAGCCAGACAGTGACCAGTCAGTAGGGACCAGTGGGAGTGGAAGTGTAGAGGATAGCACCTCTTCCGACACCACTGGGGACCGCTCAGGTAGCTCAACTGGCACCACAGGTGGGGTCAGTGGGACTGAAGCGACGAGTTCACGGGTTCTGCATGGGACTGGGCAGTCGAGGGTATCTTTCCATCCCAGTAGCGATACTATTATTGACATGAGTGGGGAGTCTTGCGAGGAGTCGTCCCATGAGTGGGGAGAGCCGTCTTGGGTTCCCCCACAAATAACATCGACGCCATGCCAGCAGGGCAGACAGGGGGCCTCAGTTAGTATGGCAGGACGTCCCACTTCGCTCGGTAGAGAACAGCAACCCGTTCAACGGGAAAATGAACAACCACACCAACAGCAGGAACTACCTAACATAACACCAATACCACAACACCTAGGTACACCTCATCCGTCACTACAACCACCCCAACCCCATCAATTCCCATACCAACCTCACCCTCAATTCCCATACCAACCCCATCCTCAATTCCCATACCCACCCCATCCTCAATTCCCATACCAACCCCATCCTCAGTTCCCATACCAACCCTTCCCCCAACCCCAGGCCACTCCATACCCATTCCAACCCCAGGCCACCCCATACCCATACCCATTCCAACCCCAGGCTAACCCATACCCATTCCAACCCCAGGCCACCCACGCCAAACCTCAACCCCAACCTCCATCCACACCCCAACCCGAGGCCACCCACACCATACCTCAGCCTCAGCCTCAGCCCCAACCTCAATCCACACCCCAACCCGCGGCCACCCACACCATACCTCAACCCCAACCTCCATCCACACCCCAACCCGAGGCCACCCACACCATACCTCAGCCCAAACCCCAACCTCAACCCAGTTCCCAACCCCAGGACCCACCCTATGCTAGTAGATCCGCGTCACATACACAGGGACTTGTGAGTCTGATTCCCAAGTTGACTCTGCCGACACTCAGAGGTAGGGAGTTGCCGCTTATTAAGGTGGAACGCAACCGCCAGGTGGAAGACTGGCTTTGTGAGATTAGTTCGATGCTGGAGGCTGTCCCAGAGGATAGATCGAAAATTATTCTCGCTATGGGGGCTTGCGTGGACGTAGCCGGTCCACTGGCGGGATTTACAGAGTTTCAGCACCTGACATCTTGGCCTCAGTTTGTCCAAGCGATTAGGGACAGATTCAAAGACAAGGTTTCAGAGGATGAGGCGTACTTTTATCTCGAGTCACTTAAGAGGGATGACCGAAGCACT
Source organism: Procambarus clarkii (assembly GCF_040958095.1). Taxonomy (NCBI): domain Eukaryota; kingdom Metazoa; phylum Arthropoda; class Malacostraca; order Decapoda; family Cambaridae; genus Procambarus; species Procambarus clarkii. The sequence goes on from NC_091169.1 coordinate 9,226,583, forward strand.
GTCAAGGATTTCGGGTCAATATTAAAGAGAAGGGTTGACGACCTCACTAAGGAACTGGGGTTAGATTCGAGTCAGGCAGAGCAATTCGCTAAACAATTGTTCTGCAAAACGTTACCTTCTGATATGGGGCCATTGTTACTTGCGGGGAGAGCGGGTGCGAGTTATAAAGACCTAGTCCAACAGGCCGCCACAGCCCTAGACAGGCAGACGCGCGCAGGGACATCGGGCACTCAGTTGTCGCCATACGTAGAGGGGTAAGTAAAGGCGAGGGAGCCAAGCCGAGTCACTGTGGCGCGGGTTCATCAGGCAGGAAGCAGCCCTCAGCTGCAAGTTCGAGCCACCCTGCGCGGGGTGACAACAGAGATCCGCGGAGGTGTTACTCCTGCGGGATGCGTGGACATATACAGAGGGACTGTAAAGTCACTATTACGAGAGCATGAAAGCAGTCTCCTAGTGATGGTAGGCCTACTTTTGAGGTGAAAGTGGAAGGTGAGATTGACAGCTTTTGTTGATACAGGAAGCCAGGCAACGGTAATTAAAAAGTCAGCCTTCAGCAATTTTAAGTATGCACGTCTTCAACGTTGCGCAAAGACATTAACAGCAGTCAATGGGGAAAAGATTGAGATCGTAGGTCAAGGTACAGTTAATTTTGAGATTGATGGGGCATTGCAGCCTCACACATGTACGATCGTAGAGAACCTTGATTTTCCTGGTCACATCTTAATGGGAACTGATTTTCTGTCGCGATTTGATTATTCCTTGTCTGCTCAAAAAGGGGCTAGGAACTGCAGGTTGCAGTTGGGACAGACTTCCTACCCAGTGGAGATGATCGACCATCCTCCAGTTGTAGCTTCAATTAAGAGGAAGCTGAAATATAATGCGCACTATCCAAAATTGATTTTTAAGTCTCTTCCAGACACAGTTAAGAGGTCATGCGCATTGCATGCATTGACCAAACAGAGTTGCCCACCACATTCTGTTAAATTTATTAAAGTAGCCGTGGGACGTCACATACAACCAGGTACCACCCTTCAGGTGGCTGGGAGATGTGATAGTTTATTAATTCCTCATCACTTAGTTGTAGTGCTCGATAAAGGTGCACTCATTCCAGTTGTCAATCTTTCACATAAGACTTTTCGCTTCAGGGCAGGTGATAGGGTATCTCAGGGAACCATGGTGGAGGACACAGAAATCTTTCACCATGAGTCAGCTGAGACGCCAGCCGTCACTGCACAATGTAGTGCACTGAACATGTTGAACACTAAAACACCATCCAAAGTACAATACGAGACGAGAAATGTTGCACAGAATGTTGAGGAAGTGGAAAAATTAATTTCAGCACTTGATTTGCAACATGTTGCACAGGCGGATAGGAAGGCACTGAGAGGAGTTTTACGAAAATTCCCGAAATTGTTTGCGACAGAGGATGACCAGATTGGTCTCCTTGACAAGATCGAGCACACCATTCCAACTGGTGACCATTTGCCTGTGTACACAAGACAGTGGAGGTTGCCAGAACAGGCAAAGAACATTATCAGGGAGGAGTGCCAGAAAATGTTGAGACAGGGCGTGATAGAGCCTAGTACGTTACCATGGCTCTCTCCTGTTGTGCTAGTTCGGAAACCGGACGGTAGTTATCGTTTCTGTGTTGACTACCGGAAGGTGAACGAATTAACTAAGGGTGATGTGTATCCGTTGCCCCGAATACAGGAGATAATAGATCAATTTGGTGCTGCTAAGTATTTCTCAACTCTTGACGCAAAATCGGCGTATTGGGCGATTCCGGTGGCAGAACAGGATAGGGAAAAAACAGCATTCTCGGATGGCAGGCACACTTATCAATTCCGTAGGATGCCGTTTGGTTTAAAGACAGCGCCTTCGTCGTTTCAGAGGGCCATCAACTTTATCCTTAGTCCGGTACTGGGTAGGCATTCTTTAGCGTACCTGGATGATGTTGTGATATATTCCAGGACGTTTGAGGAACACCTACAGGACTTGACTGAGACTTTGAAGTTGTTAGATCAGGCAGGTTTCAGGCTGAATGTTCAGAAGTGCACCCTGGCGGCTCAGAAATTCAAATTTCTGGGGTTCCAGGTGTGCCCAGACGGTATCCGACCTGACCCAGATTCTTGCCGCGCCATTGCTGACATGCCTACTCCAAGGACAGCAAAGGACGTGCGTAGGTTTTTGGGGGCGGCCGGATATTGAAGGTTTCGCTGGCATTTCAGCACCCCTGACTGATCTGACAAAGAAAAATGCAAAGTTTGTGTGGAAATCTGAACATGACGAGGCCTATCGCAAACTGAAAGACCAACTAATCACGACACCGGTATTGGCTATTCCTGATTTTGAGAAAGAGTGGGAAGTGCACACTGACGCCAGCGGTATTGCTATTGGCGGGTGCTTAATTCAGCGAGATGCGGATAATTTACCCCATCCAGTAGCCTATTTCAGTAGGAAGGTCAAAGGACCTGAAGTTCGCTATTCAGCTACGGATCGGGAGGCACTGGCAGTAGTAGAATCAGTTAGGTATTTCGAGCCTTACCTATTTCAGCGGCATTTTGTAATCTACACAGACCATCGAGCGTTAACACACACATTTAAAAAGCGAACGAAATGCCCACGAATGTCACGCTGGTCTCACGAACTTTCGGCCCACTCATTCCAGATCTTGTACAAGCCTGGTCCAGCACATGTTGTGCCAGACACGCTAAGTAGAAATATAGCGGCAGTGCAGATTAATGAAAATATTGAAACCATTCCATCGGATAAAATGAGAGAATACCAGATGAGCGAGCCTAGATGGAAAGAAATTATTGAGTATTTAGAGGGAGGAAAATACCCGAAAAAGAAAAAGAATTTACCTATTCATGATTTTGAAATGAAACAGGGCGTCCTGTATTATGTTAATAGCCAGAATGATAGGGCAGTATTTCAGCTAGTTATTCCGGACGCGTTGCGGTCATCAGCGTTAAAGCTTGCGCATGCTTCAAAAATTGCAGGGCATCCGGGGATCTTTAAAACGCACTTAAAAGCAAAGTCTCTATTTTATTTTCCAGGATTACTTTCTGAGGTAATCAATTTCGTGAAGTCGTGCCCTCGTTGCCAGAGGAGGAAAGGCACCCTTAAGGTACAAGCCCCACTTCAGGAATTTCCTGAAATTCGTGAACCGTTAGATCGTGTGGGGGCCGATCTGATTGATTTACACCACAGTCATTCAGGTAACAGATATGTGTTGGTGCTAGTTGACCATCTGTCTAGATACACTACACTAGTTGCATTACCTCAGAAGGATTCTCGTACGGTTGCAGATGCGTTCTTGCGTAGGTTCGTTACTGTATTCGGACCTCCTAAAGTTTTAGTCTCTGACCGGGGTCAAGAATTCAATGGGAATATATTTAGAGAAGTTTGTAAGATTTTAGAGACAACTTCGGCTTTTACAACGGCCTACCACCCACAAGCAAACGGAATGACGGAACGGACTAATCGTTCAGTCAAGGATATGCTTGCAATCCTGGCTGAACATGATGCAAACACCTGGGATGAACACCTACCCTATGTTCAGTTCGCCTTGAATACATCCACCAATCAATTAACACCCAACCACTTCATTTATTTACTGGTAATTCATGCAATTTCCCCTCAGGTCTGCTTAACAGACATAATGTTGCATACGGGGAGGACTATCCTTCAGAGGTCCTTGGTAAAATGAGAAATGCATGGAATATTGCAGCTGAAGCGTCCAAGAAGGCACGGACTCGGTATGCTCATTTTTATGACAAGAAAGTGCGCCCTCTTGAGTTGAAGGAAGGAAGCCTCGTATTGAGAGTGAATGAGGCTGCGCCCGCCAATCAGAGCAGGAAACTAGCTCCGAGGTGGCGAGGACCATATAGAGTAATTAAAAGGGCGGGGCCGGTTAATCTTGTTATAAAAGGAGTGTTCGAGGACCAGGTGGAAAGGACAATTCATGTAAATAAATTGAAACATTATCATGCCAGAGAGGAATTAGAACTGCCTTCAGCGGGTCTAGTTCCTGACTCAGCAGTGCTGACTCATGGCTTCACCGACGAGTCAGAAGATGAGGATGACCCTCTGTCATCGCTCATCAGTAGTCAGGTGCAGTCTCGCCACCCTATGGTGACGAGATCTCGCGCTGTACAGTAAAGTAACTTCCTTGGTTAGTATAATTTAGTATTCATTAGATTTTCCTGTAAAGGCAATGAGGTGTACTATGTCTATACTTGACTCAGGTAGCAACTTTTACCGTGCTCTCGGGTTCCACCCCCACCAATCCCAGAGTATATCTATGCTTCCGCTGTGTTGTGTCTGTCTGTTCCCAGGTCTGATTGGTACACCGACCCAGTTGTTCCAGCCACACGTGAACCCTTGTCTGTAAAGACCGAGGGGGGAGGCACGTTACACAAAGCCCTCCCCCCACCAGACCCAGTAACCCATACATCAGTTACTTTGGGGATAAGTGACTGTCCAAGAGTCACCCGGCCGACGCCTCACGTCACTAACCAGGTTGTCAGGGCCAGCGAGCTGTCCACATTATAGCAGTCACCGGAGGTGCCATACAACGCCGGGGTAGCTGTCTCGAGATCACCACTACCCACCTGCTGCGTCATCAAGACTGCAGCCATTCCAGCAGTGTTGGAGGAGAGGTCAAGAAATGGAAAGCACGTAGCAGTACTCAAGAATTTCGCCGGAAGATTAATGATTACGTCATCTGAAGTAACAAGAAAGCGGAAGTAAGGCGGTCACAGGTGGAAGGCACGGTTTCCCTACAGAGTACCGGGACTCGCCAATAGAAGGTCGCAAAATTGTTTCCTTTGGCCTAAAGTCGGCGGTACGAGGGTATACACAGTTGGTGTTTACGGCCTAGTAACCTGGTGACATCAAGAAACGCCGGAGATGACGTGAGCAATGATGGAAGACGAGATTCACCTGTTCTGCAAACAAGCAACCCGCCTCTACGACCTTCTAACATCACTCCTGCTAAGAGACACCGTTGGTACATCCAGTCCTGCTCTGCTGTGGTCATCTGCGACGTCAAGTTTAACATCAAGACTGCCGTGTGAACTGTGATTGATATGAAGGCGTGTGGACTGTCGAGAGCAAGATTAATGGCCGAAGTAACAGTATTCTACAGCTGTCACTTGGCACTCAGCTCTACTACACTCTGTCGTCATTCAGGAGTACCGGATGGGAGTACAAGAGGACCAGGTATTGATGTCTACACATGGGGAGAAGCAAGATCGACACCGTCATCGTCAGCGACTACATTCAGCATCCAGCAGCATCGATTTTTTTTCTCGTTTACTCAATATGAACAATTGATACAAACAACAAAGTTGGCTCTAAACATCTGTGTAAAAGAATATCTGGACACTTTTGTTTAAATGTTGAAAAACAGAGTTAGAATCACAATACTTTTTAAATGTTGAAAAACAGATTTAAAATAATTCTGGTATAATATATGAAAATTTTACTCTATAAATTGGTCAGTAATCAAAATCGAAGCCCCTGTGTAATTGTCTCAGCCCAGAACAAACGGTTATGGAAAATTATGTTGTGCTATTTTTTTTGCAGAATGTTTGAACACAGGAGAGGCGGACCAATATAAACATTGACACTTCTAGTGAGTGAGAACACTTGGCTGTACAGTCAGCTGAAACCTGTGATATAGTATAGGAATTTTTTTTTTTTTTAGATACATGTAATAAACGTTAGGTGTGTTCCTTAACATGTCAAGGTTGACATTGATGGGGAGTGGTTAGTACACGGATGTGAGCTTGATAGTTTCATAGTACGCTCCCGGATGACTGAAAGTTCAGTCTGACGTTATAACTTTAATGTTTGTTTGAGCACGGTGTGGCCGGCTCTAGAGGACACATGGACTTGGCTAGTGAAGAGCCAAGAGAGTTTAATAGCTAGTCTTTGATGGTAGAGTAGGGACATGTTATTTAGCTATGTCAGTAAGGATAGGATGTATGTTCCTGATGTTAGAGGATTGCTGTCAGTTGACAGCTGAGAAATTTATGAATTTAAACATGTTGATGTTGGACACTCAAATATTTGTCAAATTTTATTAGTTAGGTTAGCTTTTGTTTGTGGCATGAGTTGAATTGTGGGTTTGGATACTAAACCTCGTGATTTTTAACAAATTAACAAGGTTTACTAAGTGCTTGTGCGGGGGGGTTGTAACAAACTAGGCTGTTGTAAGAATTATCCAGAGTGGTTTATCGACAAAAGAGAATGGGAAGCTGAGCCCGCATGGTGACCTGGGAACCTGACCCCAGGGGAATTCGCGGTGGAAATAACCGACGCTTTGTTCATAGCTGCGTATAATGAACCATCCTATAGTATTCAGTAATTTAGAGAAAATTAGCCTTTATTCATTTTGCATTAAAATTGTATTGTATAATAGTACTGGATACAATATCAAGAGTATTCTAATTATTGAGTTTGTCACCATCAGTGACGTCACGAATCAGATCTAACTTGTAAGGCGGAGTGACCGGCGGTCATAGGTCATCAGGGTTGACAGGTCTACTATTTCTCAAAGTTCAATTAACCATTTTTGGGGGATCGGGAACAGCTCTGCCGTTAGATGTTTGTGTAATTTAATTTCAGTAAAATAATTCAACCAGTCTGGATCAATTCAGTACAAACAGAGGTTAATTGTTATAACTTAAACCTTGCTAGTAACTTGGTGAAACTTTGACTAGGCAGAAGGTTACAATGCTCTAGCCTGGGCTAGGCCAGACGAGGAAGAGATCAGTGTGGTCACGAGAGCAGCTGGGAGAGGTCAAACATCTTACCTCTCCCCGAGACCAGCCCAACATCTTTAGCTGGTAAAACATAGAGGTATAGTTGCTATGGTTATTTATAGAATAGTCTCATTGCCATTCAGGTCAAGTAGGGAGTGTTAAAGTGACAGGGAGTGAACATATTTAGATTTTGTTTTAGTTTTCTTTTAATAAATTAATTAAGTTAATAATTTGCATTTTTATTGTTTCCATTTGGTTATGTGTATACTTGTCCTGGTCACGTGGTCCACACGAGGCAGAGTTGTATTGGGCGCCGATTCTAACATCGATTCTAACATCGAATCGGAATTCATCATCCCCATCTAATTAATTCCACACTCAAGTTTCCGAGGTTATAAACTACTAGTGCGGATCAAGCCCCAAGGTTGATTAATTAGCGTGATCGATCCAGACCTCGATCATTGCTCTGTGTTGCTGGTCTGGTGGTGGCAGCGTAGAGGCGACTCTAGGGTTTTGCTCAAAGCCTAGGTCACGTCATACTGGGTGTAGAATCCTAAGTCGGTCAATCGTCTTAGGACCACGTGGCGAGGAGTTGGCTTTGGTAAAAGTTTTGGAGTCCCTTGGTAGAGAATAAAAAGTAAGAATACGGGTAGAGGGAGTAGAAGGAAAGAGAAGTAGAGAGAGAACCCTAACCCGTGATACAGAGGGTCACCTCAGTAACTAGTACTAGTGTGGAACTAGTGTGGAAGGTTACCACAGTAACTAGTGTGGAGGGTCTCCTCAGTAACTAGTGGAGGGTAACCTCAGTAACTGGTGTGGAGGGTCACCACAGTAACTAGTTTGGAGGGTCACCACAGTATCTAGTGTTGAGGGTCACCACAGTAACTAGTGTGGAGGGTCTCCTCAGTAACTAGTGGAGGGTAACCTCAGTAACTGGTGTGGAGGGTCACCACAGTAACTAGTTTGGAGGGTCACCACAGTATCTAGTGTTGAGGGTCACCACAGTAACTAGTGTGTGGGGTCACCATTGTAACTAGTGTGTAGGGCCACCTCAGTCACCACAGTAACTAGTATGGAGGGTCACCTGAGAAGTGTGGAGGATTACCACAGTAACTACTATGGATGGTCACCTGAGTAGTGTGGAGGGTTACCACAGTAACTAGTGTGGAGGGTCACATCTGTAACTAGTGTGGAGGGTCGCATCTGTAACTATTGTTGAGGGTTACCACAATAACTAGTGTGGTGGGTCACAACAGAAACTAGTGTGGAGGGTCACCTGAATAACTAGTGTCGAGGGTCACCGCAGTAACTAGAGTGGAGGTCACCACAGTAACTAGTGTGGAGGGTCTCCTCAGTAACTAGTATGTAGGGTCACCACAGTAACTAGTATGGAGGGTCTCATCTGTAACTAGGGGGGGGGGGCCTCGCAGCCTGGTGGATAGCGCGCAGGACTCGTAATTCTGTGGCGCGGGTTCGATTCCCGCACGAGGCAGAAACAAATGGGCACAGTTTCTTTCACCCTGAATGCCCCTGTTACCTAGCAGTAAATAGGTACCTGGGAGTTAGTCAGCTGTTATGGGCTGCTTCCTGGGCGTGGAGGCCTGGTCGAGGACCGGGCCGCGGGGACACTAAAGCCCCAAAATAATCTCAAGATAACCTCAAGATAACTATTGTAGAGGGTTACCACAGTAACTAGTTTGGAGGGTCACCACAGTAACTAGTGTGGAGGGTCACAACAGAAGCTAGTGTGGAGGGTTACCACAGTAACTATTGTGGAGGGTCACCACAGTAACTAGTGTGGAGGGTCACCACAGTAACTGGTATGGAGGATCACCTGAATAACTAGCGTGGAGGGTTACCACAGTAACAAGCGTGGAGGGTTACTACTGTAACTATTGTAGAGGGCCACCTCAGTAACTAGTGTAGAGGGTCACCACAGTAACACATGTGGAAGGTCACCTCTGCAACTAGTGTGGAGGGTAACCTCAGTAACTAGAGCGGAGGGTCACCACAGTAACTAGTGTGGAGGGTCACCACAGTAACTAGTGTGGAGGATCACCACAGTAACTAGTGTGGAGGGTCACCACAGTAACTAGTGTGGAAGGTCACCACAGTAACTATTGTGGAGGGTCACCACAGTAACTAGTGTGGAGGGTTACCAAAGTAACTATCGGATGGTCACCTCAGTAACAAGCAAGGAGGGTTATCACATTATCAGTAGTAGGGATGAAGCGACACAGAGGATTTTTTGTTTTGGGAAAAAATCATCTGCGGAGCTTCGGTTTTCCAGTTAATTTTAAAATCCTCTGTGGCGCGTCGGGTGTTCCAGGTAAACTCTACGGACAATTTTTGTTGGTTTTTAAGATAGCACATTTTTAAAGACCATTTTCTGAGAATATGTTCATAGAAGTTTGTTAAGGAATTCTTATGGGAGAAATTCAAATATCACGTTTTGCGTATCAGGGTTTCTAGGTGAATTTGGGCAGTCACTGATTGGGAATTAAGGCATTCTAATGAGAAAAGTAATTTCCGAGATCTTAGAAGTTTGTTAAGAGTTCTTATGGGAGAAAATAAGTAGAAAAATCTTATAGAAAAATTCAGTGAAAGTCGTGTTCAGTGTGTCAGGGTTTCGAGGTAAACTCTACGGTCAATTTTTGTTTGTTTTCATTATCGCGCATTTTTCAAAGACCATTTTCTGAAAATATGTTCATAGAAGTTTTGTTAAGAGTTCTCATTAGGAAAATAATTTCATAGAAGTTTGTTAACAGTTCTTATGGGGAAAATTCAAAATTTTTCAGAGTTCAGTTTTAAGAAAATATTACAGTTTCAAATAATCATAGAAGTTTATTTATATGTTTATGACCGAATTTTGTAAAAAGACCATTTTCAGAGAATATTGCCTAGACGTTTTGTTAAGGAAAATAGACATCTTAGTCGTGACTTTGAGTTTTATAACCATTTACGGCTGTTTCACCTGTAAAGACCCAAAAAACAGTCAGAGACAGTTTAAAGCTCAAATTTCATCAGAGTCCAGTTGTAGGCAGAAATTATTCAGAGTCCAGTTTGTGCCAGAAAATATTCAGAGTCCTGTAATCTACGAAAATTAGCCAGAGTCCACTTTGTGCCCAAAAATATTCAGAGTCCAGTAATGACTGAAAATTAGGCAGAGTCCATAGAAGACCAGAGTTTAACAGAGTCCCCTAAAGACCGAAAAATAGTCAGAGTCCACTTGGAGACCAAAATATTTCAGAGTTTTACTCACACCTGCATTCTTAAAGAGTTTTTATTTAGGAAATTCAAATATTGTCAGAGTCCAGTAATGACCGAAAATTAGGCAGAGTCCAGTTTAAGGCCAGAAATATTCAGAGACCAATTTTCATCAGAGACCGTTTTCAGATCAAAATTTGTTAGAGTCCGCATTTATAAGTGTAGTCTCAATATTAACCTATCAATTTCCCTGAAATTTTAAACAGTCATATTTCAAACGTAGTAAATCAAACCGAGTCAGTAAGCAAGCTCCAGCTCCGGTCCCCGTCTTAGTGTTTCCCTGTATCATCTTTACTAGCAATCCAATCCCCCTGAAATTTTAAACAGCGATATTTCAGACGTGGTAAATAAGATCCAAACAATTACCGAGTTCTAGCTCTCGACCACCGCCTTAGCTCTCTCTCATATCTTCGTTAATACCTAAAGAATTTCCCTGAAATTTTAACTCCCTGTATTTCAGACACAGTAAATAAGATCAAGTCAGTTACCGAGCACCAGCTCTTGTCCTCCACCGTAGTTTCTTTGTATAAGTTCTTTAGTAGCAGATCAATTTCCCTGAAATTTAAACCCGCTATATTTCAGACACAGTAAATAAGATCATGTCAGTTACTGAGTTTCAACTCATGTTCTCCACCTTAGTTCAATGTTCATCAAAATTAATTCAGATCAAGTCCCTCTCCAGTCTATCAAAGTAAACATCATTGCCTTTATTCCCCTTTTTGTACTCGGTTATGTAATATTCACATGGTCATATAATACCTTACCTTCAATACCTTTTGTTTACCCAAGTAAGCAATAATCACACGGTCAAAAATCACACCTTACCCTTTCCCTCCCTTGCCTTCTCATCCCCAACTTATCCAAACCTTCAATAATCGTACTGGATTTGCATATTTTCTCTATATTCACTGTGTTCTTCGTATTCTCATCCATGTTTTCCGTGTTCACTCCATGTTCTTCAAATGTTCACAGGCCATTCAGTTCATATTTTCACAAATATCTCCATTTTTTCTGTGATCTTTCTCTTAGTCTCATGATGTTCTCTACAAATTTTAGTCATATTTTCTATGTTTTCATGTTCATCGCATGTTCTCTTTACAACGTTTATACTGAATATTCATGCTGTCTTCCATGTTTTTTTTCTTCTTTTTCAATATTATGTTCCTCTACAAGTTCATGTTCCTCACAAGATCACTTTGTTCATCACCTTCACTTACATGTTTTCTATATTCTTTGTCATATTCTCTATGTTCGTCACAAGTTCATTGTTCATTCTTTGTATTCCCTATTCTCCTTATCATGTTTTCATCTTCTCTGTGTTCATTCCCTTACACGTTATTTAAAAATCAATTGTACCAAGACATTCTTTTCTTAACGTTCCTTAACTGAAATCTTTCGCCAATCAACTAAAACATAGTCACTTTCATAATTTCTCAACTAAACTTATTATCCAATCAACTAAAACTAGTCAGGATTAGCCTCGTTCAACACCGTTCTTAACTAAAATGACCTATCTCTTAGCTAAAAAAAATGTCAAAGGAAACTTTCCAACACTGTTCATAACTAACTTTATCCATCGTCAATTAACTAAAAAATAATCACTTTCATCATTTCTTAACTAAACTTAATCGCCAGTCAACAGAAAATAACTGTGTTCATCATGTTTCGTTAACTAAAATAACACATCTCTCAATTGAAAATAGTCAAGTGTAGCCTCTTTCCAACACCGTTCTTAACTAAAGTAACCTTTCACTTCGCTACAAATAGTCAAATGTAACTTTGTTCAAGACCATTCTTAACAGCCATTATGTATCGTCAAGTAAGAAAAAATAGCCAAAGATATCTTTCATCTCTGCATAACTAACTTTATCCATCATCAATCAACTAAAAAAAATAATCACTTTCATCATTTCTTAACTAAACTTATTCCCCAGTTAACAGGAAATAACTGTGTTCATCATGTTTCCTTGTCATTTCTTAACTGAAATATCACTTCTCTCTACTGAAAATAGTCAAGTGTAGACTCTTTCCAACACTGTTCTTAACTAAAGTAACCTTTCACTTCGCTAAAAAATAGTCAAATGTAACTTTTTCAGCACTTTCGTAACTCAAATTATATGTCGTTAAGTAAGAAATATAGTCAAAGACACTCTTCGAGACATCAAGGACACTCTCAAACACGCCAAAGGTACTCTTCGAGATATCAAAGTTATTCTTCGAGACATCAAAGTTACTCTTCGTTCTTCAGAGAAACTTTCCAAAACATCTTTGTTCATCAAACTTATTCTCAGACATATTATTTTGTCTGAGAATATTTTGTCTTATAGAATAAATAATATTCTTATTTTGTCTGGCAGGCAAGACTCAGGGAGGTTATTGTTATAAGGTAAGCCTGAGTCTTCCTTCACTCCTCCACGGGTCTAGGCCGGAACTGTTAGCAGCAGTTTTCCCGTGTTTGACTGAAGGGCTTCTAGGGTGAATCAGTGGCACCCCCTTTTGTGGTGGAAGCAAAGACCTGCGGACGTGGGCATTGTTGGTCCTCTCCTGTGTGACCAAGGAGACTCCAGTAATCCTGGGAGTTGGGGGGGCTGAGTATTCGGCCTTTTGAGCCCCTAGCAGCTGAGTGCTAGCAGAGCCCCGACCCAGCCCCCGTGACAAGAACTGGCGACCTCGCCAGGATTTGAACCACAATAGCCAAGAACTGGAAACTTTGCCAGGAAGCGTGGATCAGGCTACAGTGTTGCCATGGTATGGTAATCAAGCTACAGTGTGGCCCAAATTTCAACACAAGTGTTGCCAGGGTACTAATACAGTTTGGCCAGTTAATTCAGTGGTACTGTTGTCCAACCAGCTAAGGGACTGAAACGGTGAAATTGGTACCTACTAACTTGTCTGTGCTGTCGTGTGTGCTCGATGATATAGAGATGGAGGAGGATAAGGTAAGGAAATTTATTGAGACAAGGGAGGAGAGAATCTTGGAAGAGTGTACCAAGGGCCCAGCTCCAACAAGTGGCAAACCACTTTGGGATCAGGGTGAGGACGACTAAGGTAGCGCAGCGAAGGATAGAGATCATGGCACAGCTCACAGCTCGAGAGGAGGCGACGGGAGAGGAGCCATCTCAAGAGGAGCCGTCCCGAGAAGAGCTGTCGCAAGGTGAACCGTCTTGACTAGAGCCACCCCAAGCGCCTACCAGTGTGGAGAGAATTCACAGTGAACATGGGAGCAGTGGAAGGTCCAGCTGTAGTAAGAGGAGCCTGCAACTGGAAATAATAAAGATGCAACTGGAAGCCCAGCTGCAACCAGAGGAAAGAGAAGCGCAAATGCAGCGAGAGGAGCGTGAGCGAGAAGCACAAATGCAGCGAGAGGAGCGTGAGCGAGAAGCGCGGCTGCAGCGAGAGGAACGTGAAGCTCAGCTGCGGCGAGAAGAAGGAGAGAGACAACTGCGACTGGAGGAGATAAAGGCAAAGAAAGAAGTCGAATTGCGTCGCATTGAGCGTGGTCTGCCCTCACTACCTGCACGGCGGGATGACCTCAAGGTAAGGGAACGTGACTTACCTACGTTTGAACCACAAGAAGCTGAGGCGTTCTTCGAACACTTTAAACGAATAGCAACTCTGAAGGAGTGGCAAGAAGATGATTGGGCTGCTCTGGTCCAGGGCAGGTTGACTGGTGAGGCCCGGGAAGCCTACAACATGCTGGACCTAGAGGAGTGTACTAGTTACGACGCGATTAAGAATGCGGTGCTCCACTCATTCCGGCTGACTCCGGAGATGTACCGGAAGCGATTCAGAGAGTGTACAAGAGCGTCGGGAAAGTCTTACGCCGAGACCGCCAGGGATATGGAACGGAAATTCCTACGATGGTTGAAGACGGAGGAAGCGGAGTCGGCGGATGATATCAAACGACTGATAGTGATTTAGAAGTTTATGTCAGTGCTCCATCCTGAGTTGCGAGTAAGGGTGAGAGAAGCAGGTATTAAGGACCTGAAGGCTTCAGCGGACTGAGCCGACATGCTGGAGGAGGCACTACATCTCAGGAGGGAGGGGCCGCCCAGACACTCGCCTTACCCCAGGTCGGGAGGGAACTTTAGGAGTTCATGAGGAGCGAGGACGGGTAGGGACTCTCCCACGAATAGTGTGCCCAATGAAGTAACCCGGTTCAAGAGCTCATGGGACGCGGGGAGGAAGCCCCAGGCTGTGAGCAGTGGACCTGGCTCGGGAGCAAGTGCTGCAGCCCCGGACACGACGACAGGGAGTCCAAGGAGGACCCAGGGAACGTCTGCAAGTGGTACCGCCAGGGGGACTGGCGAGTGGCCGCCCAGGGGAGGCAGCCTATGCTTCAACTGTGGTGTGAGAGGACATTATGCCCGCGAGTGTGAGGAGCACCAAAGAAATATAGGACTAATGTTGGAAGAGGAGAGAGTGCTTGTTCACACCCCATATTATAGTGGACCCAACGTGAGTGGTTGGGAAATGAAGTTGGGTGAACATCCCTTCATTTTCTGGGCCAACGTGAAGTTTGGAAAGTCAGACCCGGTGGAGGTTGCTGTTCTTCGAGATACGGGTGCTGACATAAGTATGGTGACAGGAGTATTCTCCCAAAGGAATTTAATGATTCACCCGTGGGAGTGGTGAGGATACGCAATGTGGGGGAGGAATACAGGTTGCCACTTCACGAAGTACAGCTGATTGCGACTGCAGAGTCGAGAAAGCTATTGTAGCTGTAGCCCCTAAGTTACCCCTAGAGCATGTACAGATGGTGCTGGGTAATGACCTCGGAGGAAGCAGGATACAACCCGATTGGGCCAGGAGTGCCTATGTTTCAAGCAGCGGTACAACCCTGCCAGGTGAGGTGTCGGTCGCTCCAGATGGTAGTGAGGAAGCCGACTTCGCCAGGGGAAACGTCACCAGAGACGACGACAACGAGGGCGAGAGTGCAGAGAGGTCGTCGGAGGTCGTGGAAAACCCCGACGAGGACCTCCGACTAAGCCTGATGATGCGTGTGGAGGAGTGGCGAGGAGCAGCTGTACAAACGCCTGGGGCGGTGAAGAGGCTGCAGACCGCACTCCCTCCACACAGAAACGTGAATAAAGTAAGCTCAGTGGATGGGCGAACGGCAGTGAGGGGCAGAGTGGAGGAGCCACGACGCAGTGCACCCTATGCCAGCCAGATGAATAGTGGTAAGTGCAAGATGAACCACCGTGGTGAGGTGAGCCACAGGGAGGTGGATGAGCCCAACCACGAACAGAAGAAGACGTCTGCAGGGAAGAGGATCGCATGGAGGAGTGAAAATGTTCGTCGGGAACGAAGGAGCGAATGGTACAGGAAAGGCAATACGAAGAAAGCAGGGAATAGGTACACCCAGGGTAGGCGCCAGCCTAACCAGAGGGGCATTAGGCCATCGCAAAAGCCTAGTGTGGAAGAGAGGAAGCTGCTGGATGGAGTACAGGTGACAAGTGCTACTGTGAGGAGACAACGCACCTATGGGAGAAGAGGAACCGAGAAGAGAGAAGATTGGCGAAGAGGAGCTCATGAGAGGAAACATGGAGTACCTGTAGGACGCAGTGGAAGTGCAAGGCTATCTCAGAGTGCACGACGCGGTGGAGGCGCTGCATGCACTGAATCTTACAGTGGTAACGAGCCGTTGGAGTACACTCATAGGCATGGAGAGAGGATTTCTTGTAGGTGTTCAGGGAACACCCATCACACCCGGTCCTATGCGAGGTGGAGATATAATGAGGCAAGTGACTGGCAAGGTGGTACGAGCCACGTCACCAACTGGAGGAGTGACACTTCAGGAACGGAGGGAGCAAGAGTATAGTTTGCCCTCTTGAGTGCTGCTCTTCCAATATGAATCTTATTTTAAGGGGAGGGGTATGTTACGGTGCACTCTCCTATTTCTTTCGTTTGCCTGCTTTAAGAGTCATATCAGCTCTCCCTACTGATTCTCTGAGATACAGGGAATCTATTGATATATGTGGCGACCAGACCGGCTGCCAGTTAAGGGAGAAAGTTACATTATATGTTGTAAGTCAGGGGAAATTGGCGCCCTGATATAAAATGAAAGAGTATCCCCTACTGCAGATATGACCTTTAGGAAGGGATGCTAGCCGTTTGCGGATTGGGTGGCTTGGGTCACGGGCGACCAATCAGAGCCCGCCGTGACGTCACTGAGTGCCCCGGGCGGCGCCAATGTCAGAGTTGACCTGACCGTGGAGGCGAGAGGACGCACCTCGGTCAGCTCTCAAGGATTTGAGGCTCTACAAGCCTTTCTCAGTGGATTAGAGCTAGCCATCGCAGCCCACCTTATATATTGGAGACCCCGCGCTTCTGGGAAGCAAAAAGGAACCAAGTTTATTGAGCAAAAAGAGTGATAACTTGGAAAATATTCGGCGACGACGCTGGGCGGCGACGCTGGACGTTGAGGGCCTGAAAGGAGTGGCGGGCAAGCCTAGCTGTGACCGGGTCACATCCACTGAGGGTTTTGGAAGGACGACACCGTTCCTAGGACAAGGAGCAACGCCTTGTGGAAGGGGCGAGTGTGTTAAAATAGTGATTAGCTCAGTGCCCATTGATGAACCAGGATTGGGGTAGCTGAATCTCAGGGATTGGAACGGCGACGACGCGAAGGCTTCACGACACCTGAGGACCTGTGGATCGTCAAGGATCGACTCAGGAAGCGTGGGAACCTCACACCATCGAGGGACAGGTGTCGTGAGCCAGGAATGTAAAGGTAGATCACTTTCCCTCCCATTACCCCTTGTGTGAGTAGGCTAGTTAGGCCACAATATTTACTTATGTATGTGGCAATAGGACATTAATACTTTAGCAGTAGAATAGGCTGCAAGCCAGCTTGTGTCCAGGACTGTCAGAGAGGACAGTGTGTATGGACGGCTGGACAGTGAAGAAGAGGTGCCGACGTGGTGAAGA
This sequence comes from Procambarus clarkii, assembly GCF_040958095.1. NCBI lineage: Eukaryota > Metazoa > Arthropoda > Malacostraca > Decapoda > Cambaridae > Procambarus > Procambarus clarkii. The sequence goes on from NC_091169.1 coordinate 9,243,553, forward strand.
GGCCCTCCTGTGAGAGAGTGTGTGACTCCTGTCTTTCTGCCCAGTTGAAGGAGTGTTGGAGGTCGTGGAAGAAGAGGCTGACGATCTCCAGATTTATTATCCTTATTTTCATATTCATGTATTACTTGTGATTGTATGTGTGATAATGTAATTTGTGTCAGTAAATTCACACATTTTATCATTGTGTTTAAGTGTGCCTCAATTATAATATGTCTCTATGAGCATACACGAAGGTTATCATAGTTCCACCTAGGGAACACCACGTTCTCTATAGAAGTTCTTATTGTCTAGAGAGTGGTAAAAACAGCACAGACTTATATAAAAGTGTACCCTTAGCCATCCGATTAGTATCAGTGCCTGAATGGTGGCAACTAGTAACGTAGTGGCTAGAGAGAGGTAAAGCCACACAGACCTTCCTGGGAGAGTACCCTGGGCCGACAGTCCAATAGCAGATCTATGGAAGTAGCAACCTTCTGGCAACAAACGATATATAATACACCCACTGAACTGCATCGCTGGGGTGCAGATATAATAACCCAGCTGGCGACCTTGTTAAGAAGAAGATAGAGAAGACAGGCGGGAAAGGACTTCCTGCAATTTTTTTGTCTGGCAGGCAAGACTCAGGGAGGTTATTATTATAAGGTAAGCCTGAGTCTTCCTTCACTCCTCCACGGGTCTAGGCCGGTACTGTTAGCAGCAGTTTCCTCGTGTTTGACTGAAGGGCTTCCAGGGTGAATCAGTGGCACCCCTTTTGTGGTGGAAGCAAAGACCTGCTGAGGTGGGCATTGTTGGTCCTCTCCTGTGTGACCAAGGAGACTCCGGTGAATCCCGGGAGTCGTGGGGGCTGAGTATTCAGCCTTTTGAGCCCCTAGCAGCTGAATGCTAGCAGAGCCCCGGCCCACCCCCCGTGACAAGGGTCACCTCAGTAACTAGTGTGGAGGATCACCTCAGGAACTAGTGTGGAGGATCACCTCAGGAACTAGTGTGGAAGGTCACCTCAGTAACTTGTGTGGAAGGTTACCACAGTAACTAGTGTGGGGGGTCATCTCAGTAACTAGTGTGGAAGGTCACAACAGTAACTAATGTGGAGGGTCACCTCAGTAAATAGTGTGGAGGGTTACCACAGTATCTAGTGTGGAGGGTCACCTCAGTAAATAGTGTGGAGGGTTACCACAGTAATTAGTGTGGAGGGTCACCACAGTAACTAGTGTGAAGGGTCACCACAGTAACTAGTGTGGAGGGTCACCACAGTAACTAGTGTGGAGGGTCACCACAGTAACTAGTGTCGAGGGGTCACAACAGTAACTAGTGTAGAGGGTTACCACAGTAACAAGTGTGGAGGGTCACCCCTGTAACTAGTGTGGAGGTCACCACAGTAACTAGTGTGGAGGGTTACCAAAGTAACTAGTGTGGAGGGAGACCACAGTAACTAGTGTGGAGGGCAGTTTTGTGGTGTAACTAGTTTTGAGGGCAGAGGGCCACACTAGTTACTGTGGTGACCCTCCACACTAGTTACTGTGGTAACCCCCTACACTAGTTACTGAGGTGACCCTCCACACTAGTTACTGTGGTGACCCTCCACACTAGTTACTGTGGTGACCCCTCGACATTTGATATAATACCATGCCCAAGATTACCAACAAAGTGCCGGTGGGGAATGGGAATTAGCCTCGGCTACCATCCTCTTTTTTCCGGTCGTGTTGGTCGAGTGATTAAGGGATCCTGTACGTCAGTTGCATTGCTTCTGGCAGTATGGGTTTGAGTCACTTCGTGGGGTGTGAGTTTTCTGTTGCATATATGCCTGGAGACCGTTCAGACTTGTTCACATTTGTGTTCCTTACGTGAGCCCCAAAAAATAAGGTGATTTGAAAAAATACTATGCCCAAGATTACCAACAGAGTGCCGGCTGGGGGATGCGGAATTAGCTTCAGCTACCATCCACTTTTTTGCAGTCGTGTTGGTCGAGTGGTTAAGGGATCCTGTACGTCAGTTGCATTGCTTCTGGCAGTATGGGTTTGAGTCACTTCGTGGGGTGTGAGTTTTCTGTTGCATATATGCATGGAGACAGTTCAGGCTTGTTCACATTTGTGTTCCTTATGTGTGCCCCAAAGAATGAGATGATTTGATAAAATACCATGCCCAAGATTACCAACAGAGTGCCGGCGGGGGGATGGGGAATTAGGCTTGGTTTCCATCCTCTTTTGTCCGGTCGTGTTCGTCGCGTGGTTGAGGGTATCCTGTACGTCAGTTGCATTGCTTCCAGCAGTATGGGTTCGAGTCACTTCTGGGGTGTCAGTTTTCAGGTGGATATATGCCTGGAGACCGTTTTGGCTTGTTCGCATTTGTGTTCCTCACGTGTGCCCCAAAGAATGAGGTGATTTGATAAAATACCATTCCCAAAATTACCAACAGAGTGCCGGCAGAAGGATTGGGAATTAGGCTTGGGTACCATCCTCTTTTGTCCGGTGGTGTTGATCGAGTGGTTAAGAGATCCTGTACGTATGTTCCATTGCTTCTGGCAGTATGGGTTCGAGTCACTTCTGGGGTGTGAGTTTTCAGTTGCATATATGCCTGGAGACCGTTTAGGCTTGTTCGCATTTGTGTTCCACACGTGTGTCCCAAGAATGAGGTGATTTGATAAAATACCATGCCCACGATTAACAACAGAGTGCCGGCGGGGGGATGAGGAATTAGCCTCAGCTACCATTCTCTTTTGTCCGGTCGTGTTGATCGAGAGGTTAAGGGATCCTGTACGTCAGCTGCATTGCTTCTGGCAGTATGGGTTCGAGTCACCTCTGGGCTGTGATTTTTCGTTGCATATATGCCTGGAGACCGTTCAGGATTGTTCGCATTTGTGTTCCTCACGTGTGCCCCAAAGATTGAGGTGATTTGATAAAATACCATGCCCAAGATTTCCAACAGAGTGCCGGTGGGGGGATGAGGGATTCGTGATATCTGGCGAGGCGAGAATAGTATTAGAACATGGCAAAAGAGCACTATTATAGTCCTGTAAATTGGGATGAAGATCAGGTAGGATTTCTGATTTGGAAAGCACCGTCTCAGTGTTAATGCTTTCGGGAGAAGCAGGGAAGGTTTCACTGTGGAGGTATGGACCTTTAAATGTAGAGACTGCTACCAACACAGTGGGGGAATACCTTGATACTGCTTCAGGAGGTTGACGTGGCACAACTGGGTCTTCCACCGCCTATCTGGAGTCTCAAGAACGTAGTTGTGGTTGTTTCTGCACTCCTTGATACGGTAAGGTCCTGAAAACTGTTTTGCAATGGAGAACCTGGGATAGGAAAATATGCCAACACGAAGTCTCCTGGTTTAAATTTCCTTAATTTGCTGCTTTGGTCAAAATGAGTCTTCATCCTCTCCTGGGCTTTCAATAGGTTGTCATTAGCAAATTTACGTACTCTCTCTAGAATGTGTTTTAAGTTTTGAAGAAACTGAGGCACATTCTGAGGGTCACTGAAGGTGGCATTATGTAGAGAGTCTTCGAAAGCTTTGAGAGGAGTACGGCACTTACGTCCGTAGAGCATCTCATAAGGAGATACTCCTAGAGATTCATTGGGGAGACTTCTGAAAATGCACATAATGAGATCAAGTTGTTTATCCCAGTCCTTCAAGGTTTCATTGCAGAATTTCTTTAGGAGTGCTTTAATAGTCTGATGACTACGTTCAAGAGAACCCTGTGAAGCAGGATGATAGGGGCTGGACAGTACCTGTGTGATGTTGAACTCCTCCAGTGTCTTCTTGAAGAAATCACTGGTGAAGTTGGTGCCACAGTCGCTTTGAACCTCTCTTGGAAATCCATACTGGATGAAGATCTTCAATAGGTGTTTCACAACCGTAGCAGCCGTAATGTTCTTTACTGGAACTGCTATGGTGAATCTGGTGGTAGGACACATGATAGTTAATATATATACGTTGCCAGAACTGGTCCGGGGTAAAGGACCAACACAGTCTATGATGAGTCTGTGGAAAGGTACCGCAGGCACCTGGATGGGTTTTAGTGGAGCCTGAGGAATAGAGACGTTAGGTTTACCTGCCATCTGACATGTATGACACTGTCGTACGTACTTTTTAACGTCCTTTACCATACCTGGCCAGTTGTAGTCTTGTCTGATTCCGTGGTAGGTTTTGTTAAAACCATAGTGAGAAAGAGCTCCGTGGGCCAGGTGTAGAATATCGGGCCGTATGCTGGTGGGAATCACTAGTTGTTCGACATTGGCCCAATCGTCATCCTCCTTCAGCTTGCTGGGTAGAGCAATTGCTCTATCTGCGGTAGAGCAATTCATTCTCTAGGAAGAACCCAGTGATACTGTCAGGTTGAGTCTCAGCCTGGAAGAATAATGGTGTTAATGATTGATCTTCCCTCTGTAACTTACGGAACTCCAAACTGGTAAGATTAGGAGGTAGATTCTGAGGGTCTTGAGGGACAGCGGTAGCAGTAGTGTCAGCTGGTGGCGGGCGTGCAGCTTGTGCACAGGTGGTCACCAAAACCGGAGGAGAAACTTGATCACTTTCTTGAACCTCTGCTGTAACATATTCAAAGATGGGATTATCCATTACAGAGGTACACACCTGGGGTTTGTCCGTGATGATCAGGTTGGATGGTTGCAGATCTTCTGCCAAGTCGTTGCCCAGGAGAAGTTGCACTCCAGGCATGGGAAAAGGCATTTCCCTGATGGCGACTTGGACTTCACCGGTCACGAAGGGACAATCCAGGTGGACTCTGGCGAGTGGATACGGAGTGGTAGCAGTGAGGTCAGTGATAAGGACGGTTTCTCCGGTGTAGGTGATGTTAGGCACAGCTGATTTCAATATAACAGACTGAAGAGCCGCTGTGTCCCTCAAGATCTTCAATTTGAAACGTCCCTCCGAATCTGTACCGTTGGTAGAGACAGTTCCAGGATACAGGTGTTTACTGAAGAGAGAAAGATCATTAACATGAACACCAACATTCATCACAGGCTTACCGGACTTAGGAGGAGTCTGCTTGAGTTTAGTAGATTCTTTGCTCTTGTATTGAGCCTTCACACATCTATCTATGATATGTCCATAGAGTTTGCAATACTTACAATACAATTGTGAGCTCGCTTGATCTGTACTCACTTTATTGTAACTGTACCAAGACTTCTTACTGGAAGGTGGTTCTGGTGTTTACTAGTTGTGTTTTGCGGGGGTTGAGCTATACTCTTTCGGCCCGCCTCTCAACTGTCAATCAACTGTTTACTAACTACTTTTTTTTTTTTTTTTTTTTTTCCCACACCACACACCCCCCCCCCCAGGAAGCAGCACGTGACAGCTGACTAACTCCCAGGTACCTATTTACTGCTAGGTAACAGGGGCACTTAGGGTGAAAGAAACTTTGCCCATTTGTTTCTGCCTCGTGCGGGAATCGAACCCGCGCCACAGAATTACGAGTCCTGCGTGCTATCCACCAGGCTACGAGGCCCCCATGCCGGTGCTGGTGTCAGCCGGTGGATGAGGCTGTAGGTGTCAGCCGACTTCGCACATTTGATGTATTCGGTTTCTTCTTTATCTGCTAGATATAAACGGACGGAAGGGGGAACACGCCTCAAGAATTCCTCAACTAGCATGAGGTTGACGAGTTCTGCAAATGTAGAGACATGTGCTGCTTCCAGCCATTTCATGAAATATCTTTTCTTTGTATTGGCAAATTCTAGAAAGGTGGTGGTACTTGCCTTAAGATGGTCACGGAATTTTCGTCGGTAGCTTTCGGTGGAGAGAAGGTAGGCGTCCAACACTGCTTGCTTCAGGGTCTGGTAGTCATTCTCAGACGCTAAGGTACTGGGAGTAACTGCAGCTCTACCTGTAAGATGCACTCTGAGAAGGGTAGACCATTGATCAGCAGGCCAGCTAAGTTTATTAGCTAGGTCTCAAAGGTGGTAAAAAAACATCAATCTCTGTCTCAACGAATGGTGGCATTAACTTACTTGCATGGGAGACATTGAATCTTACTGGAAGACTGGCGGTAGCTTGCTGACGTTGAGTGAGGTGTGTAGTCTCCAACGTGAGTTCTCGTTGACGACATTCTATAGCCATATCCGCTTGCTTTTTATCATGCTCGCGTTGCATCTCCAGGTGACGATGTTTTGCTTCAAGCTGTACTCGCTCACGCTCTCTGAGTAGTACAGTCTCACATTCTTGTTCTTCTTTTCTCATTGCAGCTTCTCGTTCCCTTATTTGTAGAGCTTCTTTCGCCAGGGCAGCCTCTCTTTCTTTGAGGGCAGCCTCACGTTCTTGTTCTTCTTTCCTTATTGCAGCTTCTTCTTTCCTCATTTGGAGAGCTGCTTGCTGTTGCTCCCTCTCAAGTTTTGCAAGTTCTATTTTGAGTTTCATAGTTGCCAACTCATGTTTATCTGCAACAGAATAAGTTTCGTGAGTTTCAGAGTCAATCGTCCCTTCATCTAAGAGGTGATCCATTATTAAGTTATACAGTTCATTTTTGTTGGCTCCATGGGGAACATCTAGTTGATACTCGTGTGCAAGAGTTTGTAATTCAGTCCTCTTGGCACGACATAAGGTCCCTATTTCACCTGCTGGATCGTTACGAAAAGCTTGGAGACGAAACATTGTGAAAGATAGCAAATAAATGTAAAACGAATATAATTGCGATATGATAAATGTCAGAAACAGGACAACGTGGCAACTGGTAACTATCCTGTGGAATTTTAATCTTTAACAATTAACGTTAATTATAGGATGGTAAATGATTAGTCAATCAAAATCGCAGGAAATCTTGTACCCGGTACTCAATGTAAGAGAATAAAGGCAAGAAAATCCTACTAAATAAGTGAAACTGGGTTTCTAAAACAAATGAAACATTTAATTGCTTCAAAAGTGAATTAGGTAGTTCAAGAATGTAGGCATACCTTACCGAGTCTCTACAGGATAGAAGCAAGGGTTTTCCCACTAAATGAATATGATACTTACAGAATTAGCGAACTTTGTGCTCTTTAAAAAGAAAGCTAATTCCCTACCTAAGTAAATATCATCATCTCTGACCGACGTGTAGGGGTGCGAGTGTCAACTGGTGACGAGAACTGCTGCTGAGGTCCAAACTCAGCAACGAAGTCCGTGCTAGAGGAACTATGGCCCTCTTATCCTCCTTCGGTCGGATTGCAGAAGATAGGGTGCTTTGACCCGAAGACAAACCAATAATGTGAGAAATATCCTAGGGACAAAAGGTGGTAAACACGAGTAATAACACGGAGGGAGGGATGACCAATTAAGAGAATGACTGAGGCCTACAGTCACCATGTAATCCAAAGTTATCTCACACTCACCATATGCTACTCTCGGAATGCACAATACACACAGCACCATATAAATATGAAAATTAATGATAATATTGAAAAGCTACTTTAGCAAAACGAAGTACACTTACCACAAATTGACGTTCTGGTACTAGTACCTGAGTGAAGCTCCTAGGACAGGCCCCCATTAATATGTGACGGGAAAGTGTTGGAGTAGATGTTCGGCAGTCCTCCAATGGCTGGTGTCAATGCCTGGTCACACATAAAACAAAAAGATAGACTGCTTGCCCGTTGGCTGTGGTAAGTTAGAGGGAGGAACACGTATAACACAAAATATGAACAATGAAACTTTAATATATTTGCTTTTAAACATAAATGAAAATAAAGACAAATCTCGGGGGAATGAAAAGTACAATTAAATAACAAAGATAAATGCAAAGACAATGTGTGACACAATAGTATAAAGGTGAAATGTTAAAATGGTGCTGAGAATATCAGCTATGGCTGAGACCTCCCTTCATATACAAGCCAGTGAGCTTAGTATGCCAGAGAGAGATGTCAACTCTAAGAGCACAAAGAATATTCTGAAGTTGATAGCTGGTCAGGGCTCCGACGTCAATTCATTTAGATGGCGCGGAGGTGCAGTGTGCAGGTGCGCGGTCGGCGAGTCCCCAATCAGGAGCAGGCAGGCTGGAATGAGTAGTTTGCTGGTTGACGACAAGCCGGCGTGGAGGGTGTGTGGAGTAGGGGGATCTTGGGTACGTTTTGCCTCCTGGTCAAAACGTTTTGTGCTACCGGTGGACGTATCTTGACTGTAGCATCTTGTTAACTGGACGTAACTTGAGGTAGGGAAGAGCAGGCTCAATCTCTCTAGAAAGAGATTATCGTCACAATATATATATATATATATATATATATATATATATATATATATATATATATATATATATATATATATATATATATATATATATATATATATATATATATATATATATATGTCGTACCTAGTAGCCAGAACGCACTTCTCAGCCTACTATGCAAGGCCCGATTTGCCTAATAAGCCAAGTTTTCTTTGAATTAATGTTTTTTCGACTACCTAACCTACCTAACCTAACCTAACCTAACCTAACTTATAAAGATAGGTTAGGTTAGGTTAAGTAGGGATGGTTAGGTTCAGTCATAAATCTACGTTAATTTTAACTCCATTAAAAAAAAATTGACCTCATACTTAATTAAATGGGTAACTTTATCATTTCATAAAAAAAAAATTGAGAAAATATATTAATTCAGGAAAACTTGGCTTATTAGGCAAATCGGGCCTTGCATAGTAGGCTGAGAAGTGCGTTCTGGCTAATAGGTACGACATATATATATATATATATATATATATATATATATATATATATATATATATATATATATATATATATATATATATATATATATATATATATATATATATATATATATGCCTATACTTGCATAAACCACAAGTGAAGATTAACAATCTTTGGACAACACCCACCAGTGGGCCTCGAACCCAGAAAGCACAACTACCTTCCAGTAGCTGCTATAATTAGTACGCCTTAACCCACTACACCATCAGACCCTACAAAAGAAGTAGAGACTTCGAGATATATATACACCTCAAATATCTCCACTTCCCGAGGGCACTAGACAAGTAAGAGGTTACTATACGTTTTTTTCATCAAGCCACTGTTAATGTGAGAGAACTCGTGTCCATGCTATAAGCCTATACTTGCATAAACCACAAGTGAAGATTAACAATCTTTGGACAACACCCACCAGTGGGCCTCGAACCCAGAAAGCACTACTACCTTCTAGTAGCTGCCATAACTAGTACGCCTTAACCCACTACACCATCAGACCCTACAAAAGAAGTAGAGACTTCGAGATATATATACACCTCAAATGTCTCCACTTCCTGACGGCACTAGACAAGTGAGAGGTTACTATACGTTTTTTCATCAAGCCACTATTAATGTGAGAGAACTCGTGTCCATGCTATAAGCCTATACTTGTATAAACCACAAGTGAAGATTAACAATCTTTGGACAACACCCACCAGTGGGCCTCGAACCCAGAAAGCACAACTACCTTCCAGTAGCTGCCATAACTAGTACGCCTTAACCCACTACACCATCAGACCCTACAAAAGAAGTAGAGACTTCGAGATATATATACACCTCAAATATCTCCACTTCCTGAGGGCACTAGACAAGTGAGAGGTTACTATACGTTTTTTCATCAAGCCACTGTTAATGTGAGAGAACTCGTGTCCATGCTATAAGCCTATACTTGCATAAACCACAAGTGAAGATTAACAATCTTTGGACAACACCCACCAGTGGGCCTCGAACCCAGAAAGCACAACTACCTTCCAGTAGCTGCCATAACTAGTACGCCTTAACCCACTACACCATCAGGCCCTACAAAAGAAGTAGAGACTCCGAGATATATATGCACCTCAAATATCTCCACTTCCCGAGGGCACTAGACAAGTGATAGGTTACTATACGTTTTTTCATCAAGCCACGATTAATGTGAGAGAACTCATGTCCATGCTATAAGCCTATACTTGTATAAACCACAAGTGAAGATTAACAATCTTTGGACAACACCCACCAGTGGGCCTCGAACCCAGAAAGCACAACTACCTTCCAGTAGCTGCCATAACTAGTACGCCTTAACCCACTACACCATCAGACCCTACAAAAGAAGTAGAGACTCCGAGATATATATACACCTCAAATATCTCCACTTCCCGAGGGCACTAGACAAGTGAGAGGTTACTATACGTTTTTTCATCAAGCCACTATTAATGTGAGAGAACTCGTGTCCATGCTATAAGCCTATACTTGTATAAACCACAAGTGAAGATTAACAATCTTTGGACAACACCCACCAGTGGGCCTCGAACCCAGAAAGCACTACTACCTTCTAGTAGCTGCCATAACTAGTACGCCTTAACCCACTACACCATCAGACCCTACAAAAGAAGTAGAGACTTCGAGATATATATACACCTCAAATATCTCCACTTCCCGAGGGCACTAGACAAGTGAGAGGTTACTATACGTTTTTTATATATATAAGCCACTGTTATTGTTATTGTGTTATTTTATATATATAAGCCACTGTTATTGTGAGAGAACTCGTGTCAATGCTATAAGCCTATACTTGCATAAACCGCAAGTGAATATTAACAATCTTTGGACAACACCCACCAGTGGGCCTCGAACCCAGAAAGCACAACTACCTTCCAGTAGCTGCCATAACTAATACGCCTTAACCCACTACACCATCAGACCCTACAAAAGAAGTAGAGACTTCGAGATATATATACACCTCAAATATCTCCACTTCCCGAGGGCACTAGACAAGTGAGAGGTTACTATACGTTTTTTCATCAAGCCACTGTTAATGTAAGAGAACTCGTGTCCATGCTACAAGCCTATACTTGCATAAACCACAAGTGAAGATTAACAATCTTTGGACAACACCCACCAGTGGGCCTCGAACCCAGAAAGCACAACTACCTTCCAGTAGCTGCCATAACTAGTACGCCTTAACCCACTACACCATCAGACCCTACAAGAGAAGTAGAGACTTCGAGATATATATACACCTCAAATATCTCCACTTCCCGAGGGCACTAGACCAGTGAGAGGTTACTATACGTTTTTTCATCAAGCCACTGTTAATGTGAGAGAACTCGTGTCCATGCTATAAGCCTATACTTGCATAAACCACAAGTGAAGATTAACAATCTTTGGACAACACCCACCAGTGGGCCTCGAACCCAGAAAGCACAACTACCTTCCAGTAGCTGCTATAATTAGTACGCCTTAACCCACTACACCACCAGACCCTACAAAAGAAGTAGAGACTCCGAGATATATATACACCTCAAATATCTCCACTTCCCGAGGGCACTAGACAAGTAAGAGGTTACTATACGTTTTTTTCATCAAGCCACTGTTAATGTGAGAGAACTCGTGTCCATGCTATAAGCCTATACTCCTAACGCACTTCTCAGCCTACTATGCAAGGCCCGATTTGCCTAATAAGCCAAGTTTTCTTTGAATTAATGTTTTTTCGACTACCTAACCTACCTAACCTAACCTAACCTAACCTAACTTATAAAGATAGGTTAGGTTAGGTTAGGTAGGGATGGTTAGGTTCAGTCATAAATCTACGTTAATTTTAACTCCATTAAAAAAAATTGACCTCATACTTAATTAAATGGGTAACTTTATCATTTCATAAAAAAAAAATTGAGAAAATATATTAATTCAGGAAAACTTGGCTTATTAGGCAAATCGGGCCTTGCATAGTAGGCTGAGAAGTGCGTTCTGGCTAATAGGTACGACATATATATATATATATATATATATATATATATATATATATATATATATATATATATATATATGCCTATACTTGCATAAACCACAAGTGAAGATTAACAATCTTTGGGCAACACCCACCAGTGGGCCTCGAACCCAGAAAGCACAACTACCTTCCAGTAGCTGCTATAATTAGTACGCCTTAACCCACTACACCATCAGACCCTACAAAAGAAGTAGAGACTTCGAGATATATATACACCTCAAATATCTCCACTTCTCGAGGGCACTAGACAAGTAAGAGGTTACTATACGTTTTTTTCATCAAGCCACTGTTAATGTGAGAGAACTCGTGTCCATGCTATAAGCCTATACTTGCATAAACCACAAGTGAAGATTAACAATCTTTGGACAACACCCACCAGTGGGCCTCGAACCCAGAAAGCACTACTACCTTCTAGTAGCTGCCATAACTAGTACGCCTTAACCCACTACACCATCAGACCCTACAAAAGAAGTAGAGACTTCGAGATATATATACACCTCAAATGTCTCCACTTCCTGACGGCACTAGACAAGTGAGAGGTTACTATACGTTTTTTCATCAAGCCACTATTAATGTGAGAGAACTCGTGTCCATGCTATAAGCCTATACTTGTATAAACCACAAGTGAAGATTAACAATCTTTGGACAACACCCACCAGTGGGCCTCGAACCCAGAAAGCACAACTACCATCCAGTAGCTGCCATAACTAGTACGCCTTAACCCACTACACCATCAGACCCTACAAAAGAAGTAGAGACTTCGAGATATATATACACCTCAAATATCTCCACTTCCTGAGGGCACTAAAGAAGTGAGAGGTTACTATACGTTTTTTCATCAAGCCACTGTTAATGTGAGAGAACTCGTGTCCATGCTATAAGCCTATACTTGCATAAACCACAAGTGAAGATTAACAATCTTTGGACAACACCCACCAGTGGGCCTCGAACCCAGAAAGCACAACTACCTTCCAGTAGCTGCCATAACTAGTACGCCTTAACCCACTACACCATCAGACCCTACAAAAGAAGTAGAGACTCCGAGATATATATGCACCTCAAATATCTCCACTTCCCGAGGGCACTAGACAAGTGATAGGTTACTATACGTTTTTTCATCAAGCCACGATTAATGTGAGAGAACTCATGTCCATGCTATAAGCCTATACTTGTATAAACCACAAGTGAAGATTACCAATCTTTGGACAACACCCACCAGTGGGCCTCGAACCCAGAAAGCACAACTACCTTCCAGTAGCTGCCATAACTAGTACGCCTTAACCCACTACACCATCAGACCCTACAAAAGAAGTAGAGACTCCGAGATATATATACACCTCAAATATCTCCACTTCCCGAGGGCACTAGACAAGTGAGAGGTTACTATACGTTTTTTCATCAAGCCACTATTAATGTGAGAGAACTCGTGTCCATGCTATAAGCCTATACTTGTATAAACCACAAGTGAAGATTAACAATCTTTGGACAACACCCACCAGTGGGCCTCGAACCCAGAGAGCACTACTACCTTCTAGTAGCTGCCATAACTAGTACGCCTTAACCCACTACACCATCAGACCCTACAAAAGAAGTAGAGACTTCGAGATATATATACACCTCAAATATCTCCACTTCCCGAGGGCACTAGACAAGTGAGAGGTTACTATACGTTTTTTATATATATAAGCCACTGTTATTGTTATTGTGTTATTTTATATATATAAGCCACTGTTATTGTGAGAGAACTCGTGTCAATGCTATAAGCCTATACTTGCATAAACCACAAGTGAATATTAACAATCTTTGGACAACACCCACCAGTGGGCCTCGAACCCAGAAAGCACAACTACCTTCCAGTAGCTGCCATAACTAATACGCCTTAACCCACTACACCATCAGACCCTACAAAAGAAGTAGAGACTTCGAGATATATATACACCTTAAATATCTCCACTTCCCGAGGGCACTAGACAAGTGAGAGGTTACTATACGTTTTTTCATCAAGCCACTGTTAATGTAAGAGAACTCGTGTCCATGCTACAAGCCTATACTTGCATAAACCACAAGTGAAGATTAACAATCTTTGGACAACACCCACCAGTGGGCCTCGAACCCAGAAAGCACAACTACCTTCCAGTAGCTGCCATAACTAGTACGCCTTAACCCACTACACCATCAGACCCTACAAGAGAAGTAGAGACTTCGAGATATATATACACCTCAAATATCTCCACTTCTCGAGGGCACTAGACAAGTAAGAGGTTACTATACGTTTTTTTCATCAAGCCACTGTTAATGTGAGAGAACTCGTGTCCATGCTATAAGCCTATACTTGCATAAACCACAAGTGAAGATTAACAATCTTTGGACAACACCCACCAGTGGGCCTCGAACCCAGAAAGCACTACTACCTTCTAGTAGCTGCCATAACTAGTACGCCTTAACCCACTACACCATCAGACCCTACAAAAGAAGTAGAGACTTCGAGATATATATACACCTCAAATGTCTCCACTTCCTGACGGCACTAGACAAGTGAGAGGTTACTATACGTTTTTTCATCAAGCCACTATTAATGTGAGAGAACTCGTGTCCATGCTATAAGCCTATACTTGTATAAACCACAAGTGAAGATTAACAATCTTTGGACAACACCCACCAGTGGGCCTCGAACCCAGAAAGCACAACTACCTTCCAGTAGCTGCCATAACTAGTACGCCTTAACCCACTACACCATCAGACCCTACAAAAGAAGTAGAGACTTCGAGATATATATACACCTCAAATATCTCCACTTCCTGAGGGCACTAGACAAGTGAGAGGTTACTATACGTTTTTTCATCAAGCCACTGTTAATGTGAGAGAACTCGTGTCCATGCTATAAGCCTATACTTGCATAAACCACAAGTGAAGATTAACAATCTTTGGACAACACCCACCAGTGGGCCTCGAACCCAGAAAGCACAACTACCTTCCAGTAGCTGCCATATCTAGTACGCCTTAAGCCACTACACCATCAGACCCTACAAAAGAAGTAGAGACTCCGAGATATATATGCACCTCAAATATCTCCACTTCCCGAGGGCACTAGACAAGTGATAGGTTACTATACGTTTTTTCATCAAGCCACGATTAATGTGAGAGAACTCGTGTCCATGCTATAAGCCTATACTTGTATAAACCACAAGTGAAGATTAACAATCTTTGGACAACGCCCACCAGTGGGCCTCGAACCCAGAAAGCACAACTACCTTCCAGTAGCTGCCATAACTAGTACGCCTTAACCCACTACACCATCAGACCCTACAAAAGAAGTAGAGACTCCGAGATATATATACACCTCAAATATCTCCACTTCCCGAGGGCACTAGACAAGTGAGAGGTTACTATACGTTTTTTCATCAAGCCACTATTAATGTGAGAGAACTCGTGTCCATGCTATAAGCCTATACTTGTATAAACCACAAGTGAAGATTAACAATCTTTGGACAACACCCACCAGTGGGCCTCGAACCCAGAAAGCACTACTACCTTCTAGTAGCTGCCATAACTAGTACGCCTTAACCCACTACACCATCAGACCCTACAAAAGAAGTAGAGACTTCGAGATATATATACACCTCAAATATCTCCACTTCCCGAGGGCACTAGACAAGTGAGAGGTTACTATACGTTTTTTATATATATAAGCCACTGTTATTGTTATTGTGTTATTTTAAATATATAAGCCACTGTTATTGTGAGAGAACTCGTGTCAATGCTATAAGCCTATACTTGCATAAACCACAAGTGAATATTAACAATCTTTGGACAACACCCACCAGTGGGCCTCGAACCCAGAAAGCACAACTACCTTCCAGTAGCTGCCATAACTAATACGCCTTAACCCACTACACCATCAGACCCTACAAAAGAAGTAGAGACTTCGAGATATATATACACCTCAAATATCTCCACTTCCCGAGGGCACTAGACAAGTGAGAGGTTACTATACGTTTTTTCATCAAGCCACTGTTAATGTAAGAGAACTCGTGTCCATGCTAGAAGCCTATACTTGCATAAACCACAAATGAAGATTAACAATCTTTGGACAACACCCACCAGTGGGCCTCGAACCCAGAAAGCACAACTACCTTCCAGTAGCTGCCATAACTAGTACGCCTTAACCCACTACACCATCAGACCCTACAAGAGAAGTAGAGACTTCGAGATATATATACACCTCAAATATCTCCACTTCCCGAGGGCACTAGACCAGTGAGAGGTTACTATACGTTTTTTCATCAAGCCACTGTTAATGTGAGAGAACTCGTGTCCATGCTATAAGCCTATACTTGCATAAACCACAAGTGAAGATTAACAATCTTTGGACAACACCCACCAGTGGGCCTCGAACCCAGAAAGCACAACTACCTTCCAGTAACTGCTATAATTAGTACGCCTTAACCCACTACACCATCAGACCCTACAAAAGAAGAAGAGACTCCGAGATATATATACACCTCAAATATCTCCACTTCCCGAGGGCACTAGACAAGTGAGAGGTTACTATACGTTTTTTATATATATAAGCCACTGTTATTGTTATTGTGTTATTTTATATATATAAGCCACTGTTATTGTGAGAGAACTCGTGTCAATGCTATAAGCCTATACTTGCATAAACCACAAGTGAATATTAACAATCTTTGGACAACACCCACCAGTGGGCCTCGAACCCAGAAAGCACAACTACCTTCCAGTAGCTGCCATAACTAATACGCCTTAACCCACTACACCATCAGACCCTACAAAAGAAGTAGAGACTTCGAGATATATATACACCTTAAATATCTCCACTTCCCGAGGGCACTAGACAAGTGAGAGGTTACTATACGTTTTTTCATCAAGCCACTGTTAATGTAAGAGAACTCGTGTCCATGCTACAAGCCTATACTTGCATAAACCACAAGTGAAGATTAACAATCTTTGGACAACACCCACCAGTGGGCCTCGAACCCAGAAAGCACAACTACCTTCCAGTAGCTGCCATAACTAGTACGCCTTAACCCACTACACCATCAGACCCTACAAGAGAAGTAGAGACTTCGAGATATATATACACCTCAAATATCTCCACTTCCCGAGGGCACTAGACAAGTAAGAGGTTACTATACGTTTTTTTCATCAAGCCACTGTTAATGTGAGAGAACTCGTGTCCATGCTATAAGCCTATACTTGCATAAACCACAAGTGAAGATTAACAATCTTTGGACAACACCCACCAGTGGGCCTCGAACCCAGAAAGCACTACTACCTTCTAGTAGCTGCCATAACTAGTACGCCTTAACCCACTACACCATCAGACCCTACAAAAGAAGTAGAGACTTCGAGATATATATACACCTCAAATGTCTCCACTTCCTGACGGCACTAGACAAGTGAGAGGTTACTATACGTTTTTTCATCAAGCCACTATTAATGTGAGAGAACTCGTGTCCATGCTATAAGCCTATACTTGTATAAACCACAAGTGAAGATTAACAATCTTTGGACAACACCCACCAGTGGGCCTCGAACCCAGAAAGCACAACTACCTTCCAGTAGCTGCCATAACTAGTACGCCTTAACCCACTACACCATCAGACCCTACAAAAGAAGTAGAGACTCCGAGATATATATGCACCTCAAATATCTCCACTTCCCGAGGGCACTAGACAAGTGATAGGTTACTATACGTTTTTTCATCAAGCCACGATTAATGTGAGAGAACTCGTGTCCATGCTATAAGCCTATACTTGTATAAACCACAAGTGAAGATTAACAATCTTTGGACAACGCCCACCAGTGGGCCTCGAACCCAGAAAGCACAACTACCTTCCAGTAGCTGCCATAACTAGTACGCCTTAACCCACTACACCATCAGACCCTACAAAAGAAGTAGAGACTCCGAGATATATATACACCTCAAATATCTCCACTTCCCGAGGGCACTAGACAAGTGAGAGGTTACTATACGTTTTTTCATCAAGCCACTATTAATGTGAGAGAACTCGTGTCCATGCTATAAGCCTATACTTGTATAAACCACAAGTGAAGATTAACAATCTTTGGACAACACCCACCAGTGGGCCTCGAACCCAGAAAGCACTACTACCTTCTAGTAGCTGCCATAACTAGTACGCCTTAACCCACTACACCATCAGACCCTACAAAAGAAGTAGAGACTTCGAGATATATATACACCTCAAATATCTCCACTTCCCGAGGGCACTAGACAAGTGAGAGGTTACTATACGTTTTTTATATATATAAGCCACTGTTATTGTTATTGTGTTATTTTAAATATATAAGCCACTGTTATTGTGAGAGAACTCGTGTCAATGCTATAAGCCTATACTTGCATAAACCACAAGTGAATATTAACAATCTTTGGACAACACCCACCAGTGGGCCTCGAACCCAGAAAGCACAACTACCTTCCAGTAGCTGCCATAACTAATACGCCTTAACCCACTACACCATCAGACCCTACAAAAGAAGTAGAGACTTCGAGATATATATACACCTCAAATATCTCCACTTCCCGAGGGCACTAGACAAGTGAGAGGTTACTATACGTTTTTTCATCAAGCCACTGTTAATGTAAGAGAACTCGTGTCCATGCTATAAGCCTATACTTGCATAAACCACAAGTGAAGATTAACAATCTTTGGACAACACCCACCAGTGGGCCTCGAACCCAGAAAGCACAACTACCTTCCAGTAGCTGCTATAATTAGTACGCCTTAACCCACTACACCATCAGACCCTACAAAAGAAGTAGAGACTCCGAGATATATATACACCTCAAATATCTCCACTTCCCGAGGGCACTAAACAAGTAAGAGGTTACTATACGTTTTTTTCATCAAGCCACTGTTAATGTGAGAGAACTCGTGTCCATGCTATAAGCCTATACTTGCATAAACCACAAGTGAAGATTAACAATCTTTGGACAACACCCACCAGTGGGCCTCGAACCCAGAAAGCACTACTACCTTCTAGTAGCTGCCATAACTAGTATGCCTTAACCCACTACACCATCAGACCCTACAAAAGAAGTAGAGACTTCGAGTTCTCTCACATTAACAGTGGCTTGATGAAAAAACGTATAGTAACCTCTCACTTGTCTAGTGCCCTTGGGAAGTAGAGATATTTGAGGTGTATATATATCTCAAAGTCTCTACTTCTTTTGTAGGGTCTGATGGTGTAGTGGGTTAAGGCGTACTAGTTATGGCAGCTACTGGAAGGTAGTTGTGCTTTCTGGGTTCGAGGCCCACTGGTGGGTGTTGTCCAAAGATTGTTAATCTTCACTTGTGGTTTATGCAAGTATAGGCTTATAGCATGGACACGAGTTCTCTCACATTAACAGTGGCTTGATGAAAAAACGTATAGTAACCTCTCACTGGTCTAGTGCCCTCGGGAAGTGGAGATATTTGAGGTGTATATATATCTCGAAATCTCTACTTCTTTTGTAGGGTCTGATGGTGTAGTGGGTTAAGGCGTACTAGTTATGACAGCTACTGGAAGGTAGTTGTGCTTTCTGGGTTCGAGGCCCACTGGTGGGTTTTGTCCAAAGATATATATATATATATATATATATATATATATATATATATATATATATATATACATATATATATATATATATATATATATATATATATATATATATATATATATATATATATATATATATATATATTATGACGAGAAATATTAATGCTCGTGCTTTCTCTCTAGAGCAGATGGAATGCCAGTCATATAAAGTGAAAAAAGTAAAACAAAACGTTATGACTGCTATTTGTCTTCAATGTGAGGTAACTGTGGGATAAGACAAAGAGAAAAAAGACATTTAGAAATACTTTATTGTAAAAATGACGTTATACACATTACAAAACAAAAAATGATATCCAAGCTTGGCTTGATACAAAGAGTGCAAATCAAACAAGACAAACAAACAATTAAATTTACGTTACGTTAATGTGCAAATCCTAAAATGGTGCATGAATACTGTGAGCTAGTCTGCGTAAATCTGTTACAACACTGGGGTATGTCAACAGATGTATTCAGTGGAGCACTCAGTAGTAATCTGCTGGCTGGAGCTGGCAAGCTTCTATATATATGGTGTGAGATTTTTCTCTACACCTACCTCCCTTAAGAGGTGGACTACAAGTTTAAAGTCTGCTCACGGCAGTTAAGCATGAGTCCAGTAGAAAAAGGAAAAGCGGGAGCAAACCGCCAGGCCTCCACCACTAAGGGTGAAAACCTGTCCACAATAGGCTGCTGGCTCCTCCTAGTTAAACAGGACGTTAAAACTAATAAAGGGTAACCGACGGGTTCTCACAATCAAATATTTATATTTGATGTGGCGCTATGAATTGGAATTCGAATTCCCAAGAACAGCCGCCTTATCAAGATCACATCAACATTTAATAATATGCAGAAATATGGTGGAATAATATGGTTGAAGGGTTGACATCAAAGACCGTTTTCTATAACATAACAATTTATTAATAACAAGAGACTAACTACTACATTACCGAGTTTACATTACGTTAATGTCAATCCAGTGGCACGATAACAAACAGCTAAATAGCAACTCTTGCTGTGAGGCTGCATACTGAACTAACCTGAACACAGGTGTGCCCACTGATGACCCAATATTGCAAACAAAGAAAAATATCACAGACTAAGTTACACCACAGCGAATGGTTACGTTATTGTACATCAAGTGGCATTTGCAACACAGCTATTCAACAGCCCCTCGAGAAGTGACAGCAGGCTCCATCTTGCTGACACTTCGGGCTGACAACATGAACTGAACAAATTTCAGTTTGGACTGGACAAATTTTGGACTGAACAAATGAGCAGTCTCCGTGGTGTAGTGGTAAGACACTCGCCTGGCGTTCCGCGAGCGCTATGTCATGGGTTCGTATCCTGGCCGGGGAGGATTTACTGGGCGCAATTCCTTAACTGTAGCCTCTGTTTAACGCAACAGTAAAATGTGTACTTGGATGAAAAAACGATTCTTCGCGGCAGGGGATCGTATTCCAGGGACCGTAGGATTAAGGACTTGCCCGAAACGCTACGCGTACTAGTGGCTGTACAAGAATGTAACAACTCTTGTATATATCAAAAAAAAAAAAAAAAAAAAAAAAAAAAAAAAAAAAAAATGAAGGATCCACTGAAACAAAGACACAAGCAGGCAATCAATAGTGTCTCGGTTTCCCTGACAGCTACTATAATCACAAACTTAGGGGTCCTCCCGCCCCCCAGGAGAGACCCACGTAACTAGGCGGAAGTCTAACAGTCACTCCCCCCTATCACAACCCAGTGTGAACACTCTTTGCAACTCCCAATAAGAAGTTGCCCTGTTGTAACCCAATACACAGACAGGCAAGGCGGGATTCTGGGACACAGCTCCACAGATCCCTAGATGACTCTACTCTCGTCACCAGACGACAACCAAAAGAAATTGCCTGAAGTGATTAATTACGTTAATTGACTGATCGCAGCAGTCAGCTACAAAGTACCACGGTAATCACAACCAATTGTCTCCCACTAGACAACAACATGATGATACTCTACGTTAATCTTTAACACTTGTCTCTCTCTTGTTAACAATAACTCAACATATTACACCACACTTGACTCCTTGCAAGTATTCAGTGAGTAATTCTCAATTAAGGTCAAACGGACAACTAATTACATCCCCATTGAGTTACGTTAACTAAGCCTACCCTAACTTGGTAGCTTCTCCACAGTCTGTGTCAAAAAAATTACTATTGAGTGTTAATTACCCTAATTAGGGCACTAATTACTGCTGAGCCATTAATTAACTGTCACCAGTACCGATAATTAATCATCCATAAATATGTCTCACTCCGCACTGCCTAAGCAGGTCTCATCAAACACAGTGAATTCACGGGAAAGGAGTTAATTACCCTAATTAACAAGATGTGCCAATAATCCACTGTCCTCAGACAGGATATGATTAATACAACGATTTATCCTAGCTCCATGACCTCGCTTTACCGAGTCACCGGAGCTCTCCAATGCTAATTACTCCACTAATTAACATGAGCCACTAATTGCTATACCCCTGAAAGGTAATTAGTCTCGAGCATATTACGTTAACACAAATACTGACAGACTCTGACAGAACCTCTCCCACTACGTGAATTCATGATGAGAAGGCTAATTACATAATTAGCTAGAGTGGTCAATTAATTGTCACATGGACAATTAATTGCTCCCGAGACGTATCTCACTCAAGCTCAACACTGTTCTCTCTCTTATAACAGCCCTCACTCACTCCACAATACTAAGTGTGCACCCCTTATCCAGTTAATTACCCCTTTACTTAATTAACTCACTGAATCCTTAAGTCCTCAACACAAATTAAAGAAACAAAGTAACCCCAGCGTTACATAGGTCACACTATAATGGCATGCAACATCATAACAGCACTGCCCACATATGGTTGCGGCTACTGCAACTCGCTAATTACTGTGCCCACACAATAAAAACACACGGTTGTGCAACACACACAAGTATACTAATATTACTGCCCTCCCTCTTTTACTTGCACCCGATTGCAAAGGAATACTGTGAACACACACATACCTCAGCCAGGCAATTAACCCATCAATTGCCTGCTCTCAATAAGTACTGTGAATTCCCATGAATAATCCTAGAGGTCCCTTAAACCCTCAACACAGTTCCTGGGGCAATAATATTGTATAAACTGATAACAACACTGCACAAACCTGCAACATAATGATGCCGTCAGCATACCCCACATGCTAATGACATCATTAGGCAATCAGTCAGCAATCACACCTACTGACTTACCACACAGCACAGTACATAAACATGCAAATGAACACATAGAAATGGCATTCACATAAACTATGAAAATTATATCATCAAGTAATGTGCTAATGTGCAACTAATTACACAGACTTCAGGGGTTCCCACTGACATCCCTGTCTACCTCTAATGATTATAATTTTACGGTACTCTATGGCATTAATCCAGCCTGAACGATTATATAGAATCGACAGGCTGGATCACTTATATGGTAAATCTCTACACTGACTGGTTACCTACTCTAGTCAGTCTACTAACATACTAACATACAGCGTGGTCCCGTGTATAATCTCTATCTCCAGGTACCGCCCCTATCCGACACCTGGATCCACTGAGAGCTGCCACTCAGCTGCTTTTCTAGCCTGGCGAGACTCTGAGATAACTCTTACCGGGAATTTCACCGGTACACATCACACTGTTATAGTACTCATTTCTACTCCTTTCTACTGCCCTCTTTCCCTTATTTTTCCTCATTACCAAAGTTACTACCACACTAGCTGACACACTTAGCTTGCTTGCTCCTCATGCGTCGACAAGATGTGGCCCTAGGCTGTCCCGGGAAAGTGGCCAAGGCATGTGGCCAAGGCATGTGGCCACAGCGCCCCTCCCGAGCTGAGAGAGGGGGGATGGGTGGCCTGGGGTGGCCGGGTAGCGCATGACGTCACAGCACCCCACCCGGGCTGAGCTGGTGCGCGGGGTGGCCTGGGTGGGTGGCCTCCACCCGCGGGCGGGCGCGCACATGGGTGCCGCCCACAGGAGTACCCACGCGGCTGAGCCTGCCTTGCTCTACACTGGTGACAATGGCCGGCGGCGTCCCCATACTGACGCAGCCTGGCGGAATGCCAAGTCCAACATGGGCCTGTAATATCACATACGCGTACACTGCCCAACATCAATTGTCCATTGCCACTAGACAGGATACTCGATACACCTGTTACACCATGAGGCTCTGCCAGCCTGCCTCATGCGTTCACACAGTCCACTGTCTCTTAGCTTTTTACTGTTTCTTCCGTAAATCCCTGGCCCCAATTCACTTAATTGGGCCTTGACACAACCCCTGATGGCAGGAGTGCCATCAATCGAGTAATTTGGACGACAGAAGCGATTAACAGGGGGTGGAGGTGGCAGGGTGCCACCTCCACCAAACATGTCTCCTTTCTCTGGCCGCCCAATTCAAACTGAAGATTTGGCGGGCTAAGGGAACTCAAGATTCTACTACCTCCTTACTACCATGCCTAGACCAATCAGCTTGAAGCCCGCACTGTTCCTCATGGTGCCGCGTCCAATCACCTCTCTCCATCACCCTCGGGCGTCCTGTGACGTCACAAGGAGGGGTGAGGCCTACCCCACTGTCCCTCCTCTCCCCCTGTAAAACCGTTGGGAGAGTCAAGTACCTCCCTACACCACTTCACTCTCAATTCCCATCCTATTTCACAGAAACAGGAAAATCTCTGTAATTCTCTCTACAGAGCAATCACAGACTTCTAACTACTCTCAAGTGATAGTTCTTGACATAAGCTTTCATTCAACACCCAACAAGCATATGTTATTTTGAAAGCTTCAGTTTCTAGAGTGACTAGCCAAATCTAGAAACTAGGAAAAACTAGCTGAGGGATCTAGATCCCTCACATATGGAGTGACAGCCGTCCAGGTGGCTTTGGAGTCGTAGATAACTACAAATCAGCTCACGTTAACTAGCACTGGGCTTGTTTCAGCGGTGGCGTGATCCTGATGCTTCACCAGGTGCAAAGGTGTGACTGACCCTGGGGGAGGTAGAATGATGGTACTCTGTCTAGACGTCTGAAAAGTAGTTGTTGTCTTTGCTGCTGCTCTACATTCTTGATTTCTTAAATATGTAGACGTGGTGTAGTCGAATAGATGATAAGGGAGCAGGCATTATCTCCTTTCTAGAGAGATTACCGTGACAGGTCTTCCCCGAAGCCTGCTCCTATTGCCTATTCGACTGCAGTGGAGTGTAGAGAAGTAGGAGTGAAATGTTCCACTTCATGGACTCTGGAAACCGCGTCGGCGATGACGTTGTCCGAGCCCTAGATAAAGTAGATGGTAATATGGAACTTCTGCAGATACAGAGCCCAGTGTAGCAAGCGCTGATGGGAGAACTTGGCTAGCAGTAGGAACCAAAGGAGATTGTGATACGTGATGTTCACGTGGTGATGCAGGACTCAGCGAAGTTTGGAGAACTGATCCTTATGTAGGGACCGAAGAATGTTGAGGTCCTAGAGGAGGTTGAGGTTGAGCTACAGGACCCAGCGGAGTATTAGACTGAGGTTGAACTGGGCCTGCTGGATGGACCAAAGAATGTTGAAGTCCGAGGAGAGGTTGAAGTTGTAACCTTGTAGATTGGATGATTTTTGTGTTGCACGCCGGGCAGGATGTTGAGTGCTTCCTCTCTGATGATTGTAGCTGGAGTTCATGATCCCATCTCGCGGCGGTATGATGGTGTTCCTATCGCCAGGGTGGAAGACCGAAGGTTTTCTAATACCTGGCAGGGCGAGAATGGAGTTAGTTCAAGACAAGGATTTACGCCTTTCAAACGCAATGGAAGGTAAGTCTGTCTTACAATATTTTAGCTGAGGGCTGATAAAGTTGTCTGGAGGAGCACGTTTATTTGGATTTGGTTAATAGAGAGAAGGATCTTTCCTGGTGTTGGAGTAGATCGATATTCTAGAACCATTGTAGTCAGGCAAAGTACAATGAGAAGGATTAGACAATACCTTGATGATGTTGGTTGTCTTACTCAGGTCGTTGGAGGAGATGGTGTCACACTTGTTCTGACTATCCTGGCGGTGTCCGTACTGCGGGCACTGCTTCCCGAGGTGCTTCACAACGTTAACTGCCGTACTGTTCTGGACGGAAACTGCTGAAGAATACTTGATGGTAGAACACGGGATAGTACACACATAGGAACATTACCTGAGCTTGTTTGGGACAGAGGCTCGTCATAGTTGATGGTATGGCTGAACGGCTCAGAAGACACTGGTATCTGTATCAGGGGTGCCTTTAATAGAGGAGCGTTCGGCTTACCTGTCATCTGAGACATGTGACAATTCTTGACAAGTGTTTGATATCTCGAATCATACCTGGCCAATAGTAGTCCTGTTGCAGGGCCTTGTAGGTCTTATAAAACCCGTAGTGTGAGCGAGATCCATGGACCAGACGCAAGATATCTGATCGTAGGTTGTTGGGAACTATCAGTTAGTTGATGTTGGCCCGTTCGTCGTCCTCCTTCAATTTCCTGGTTCTATAATGCCGGTATAACACTTTGTTTTCTACGAAGAAACCAGGGATAGAGTTAGGTTGTGTCTCAGCCGGTAAGAATAAGGTTGTTAAGGAGGGATCCTCTCTCTGCAACTTACGGAACTCCAGTACTGTGAGATTCGGTGGGAGGCTCGGAGAATCTTGAGGAAGAGCTGCAACAGCTGGTATCGGGCGAGCAGCTGTGGCCAGCTTCGTCACCATAACAAGAGAGGAGACGTCATCTGAATCATCAGTTGCTTGGACCTCTTCTTTAACAAACTGCAAGACACGATTTTCCACTGCTGAGTCATATACTTGGGGTTTCTCGATGATAATTAGATTCGCAGGTTGTTGATCTTCTGGCCAAGTCGTTGCCCAGGAGAAGTTGAACTCCTGACACGGGAAAAGCTTTTCCCAGATGGTGACTTGGACTTCACCTTGCATAAACGGACAATCCAGGCGGACTCTGGCAAGTGGATAAGGAGTAGTGGCAGTTAGGTCCGTGATGAGGACAGTTTCTCCGATGTAAGTGACGTTGGGTACAGCTGACTTCAGAAGAATAGATTGTAGAGCAGCTGTATCCCTCAAGATCTTCACTTTGAACCTTCCCTCCGAGTCGCCACGGCTGGCAGAGACTGTTCCGGAGTACAAGTGTCTGTGGAAGAGAGAGATATCAGTGGATGAAACAAAAATATTCATCACAGGCTTAGGACTCTTATGAATTTTAGGAGGAGGTGATTTGGACTTAGTCTCACAGCTGACCTTACAGTGAGGATTGGTACACTTCTCTATGGTATGCCCATAATTTTTGCAGTAATTGCAATACAACAAGTTCACATTGTTGGTTCTCACTTTTGCAGGACTAGACCAGGTTGACTTACTAGAAGGTGCGTCAGATGGTACTCTATGAATAAGACTATGAGTCAGCCAATTGAGCACATCTAGTAAGGTCGGTTTCTTCCTTGTCGGCTAGGTAGACACGTATGGGATTAGGTACACACCTGAGGAATTCTTCCACCAGGATGAGGTTGAGGAGATCTGTAAAGGTGAAGACTTGTGCGGCTTCCAGCCACTTTATAAAATGCCGCTTTTTGTTATTTGCAAACTCTAGGTAAGTGGTGCACTTATTTTAAGATAATCCCTGAACTTACGTCTGTAGGTCTCGATGGAGAGGAGGTAGGCATCGAGTACTGCTTGTTTCAGTACCTTGTAGTCGGTTTCGGACGCCATAGTACTGAGAGTCACTGCAGCTCTTCCTGGTAAATGAGACCTAAGAAGCACAGACCACTGATCCTGAGGCCAGCTGAGTTGGTTAGCTAGAGCCTCAAATGAAGTAAAAAACAGATCTACCTCTGCCTCAACAAAAGATGGCATCAACTTAATTGCATGAGAAAGGTTAAAACGTACCGGAAGGTTCGCTTCTGCTGGCTGGCGCCGAGTGTGATGTGTAGTTTCCAAGTCAAGCTCTCTTTTGCGGTGGTCTAGAGCCATGGTGGCTTGTTTCTTATCGTTCTTACGTTGTATCTCTAGTTCGCGTTCTCTTAACTCGAGCTGTTCCTGTTCACGCTCACGTTGTAGGGCAGCTTGTTCCCTTTGGAGCTGAAGATCTTCCCTCTGAAGGGTGGCTTCACATTCCTTCCTTTGGAGGGTTTTCTTCTCAAGGGCAGCTTGTTCCTTCAGACGTTCGTGTTCAGCTTTAGCGAGTTCTAGCCTCAATTTCAAGGCTGCCAAGGCGTTTTTGTCTGCAATTAAGTAATGTTCATGAGATTCAGGTGTAATAACATCATTATTTGATATAGTGATCCAATATGAGGTTGTGTAAATCAGTTTTAGTGGCTCCGTAATGTGGGGCCGTAATGTTGTACTCATTTACTAGAGTAAGCATCTCCGCCTTGGTGGCACGAACTAGTGTCCCCACTTCATCGTTTGGATTCTGTCTGAATGTGAAAAGACGAAACATGGTGAATGATAGCAAATATATGCAAGAGAATACCCAAGTGGATGTATCAAAATATGAAATGTCAGAGTGACAGGATGACGTGGCAACGGTAAACTATCCTGTTTAAACTTAATAGTCAAGGTTACAACAATTAACTTTAATAAGTGATCAAGATAAATAATGAAACTAACTGTTTCAAGGACGTAGGGAATCTTGTACCCGATACTCTATATAGCGAGGATAAGGGCAAGAGGGATCCTACTTTAATTGTGAGACAATTGTCTTGAAGGTAGTCCAAAAGATGTAGAGATTTCTTACCTTGTCTCTAAATGACGAGAACAAAGGTAAGAAGTTTCCTACTAAAACTAGATAGTACTTAGAGAATTAACAATCTTTGTGCTCTGGAAAAGAATGTTAACTCCCTACCTGTGTAAGTACCATATCTCTGACCGACGCGTAGGGGTGCGAAGTGTCAATTAATAACGATAACTGCTTGTAGAGGTCCCAACCTTACAGCATAGCCCGTGTGAGAGGAACTTTGGCTCACTATATCTCATTTTTTTTCTTATGAAATGATAAAGCTATTAACTTCTTTATGTATGAACTAAATATTTTTTTAAATTTGAGTTAAAACTTACGTAGATATATGACCGAACCTAACCAACCCCACCTAACCTAACCTATCTTAACCTAACTTATCTTAACCTAACCTAACCTACCATAACCTAACCTAACTTATCTTAACCTAAATTAAACTAACATAACTAAAGCGATTATATATGGTCTTAATATAATATAATAATATTTTTTAAAATAAACCAATAGGAAACAATTTATTGAAAATAAAGAAAATCGCTCGTCCTATTAGGCAACTCTGGCCTTGCATAGTAGGCCGAGAAGTGCGTTCTGGCTACTAGGTACGACATATATATATATATATATATATATATATATATATATATATATATATATATATATATATATATATATATATATATATATATATATATATATATATATATATATGCGAACAAGCCTGAATGGTCCCCAGGACAATATGCAACTGAAAACTCACACCCCAGAAGTGACAAACCCATACTCCCAGGAGCAACGCAACTGGTATGTACAAGACGCCTTAATCCACTTGACCATCACGACCGGACATAATGAGGTGATAGCCGAGGCTATTTGAACCACCCCACCGCCGGCACTCGGATAGTAATCTTGGGCATAGCATTTTACCAAATCACCTCATTCTTTGGGGCACACGTGAGGAACACAAATGCGAACAAGCCTGAATGGTCCCCAGGACAATATGCAACTGAAAACTCACACCCCAGAAGTGACTCGAACCCATACTCCCAGGAGCAATGCAACTGGTATGTACAAGACGCCTTAATCCACTTGACCATCACGACCGGACATAATGAGGTGATAGCCGAGGCTATTTGAACCACCCCACCGCCGGCACTCGGATAGTAATCTTGGGCATAGCATTTTACCAAATCACCTCATTCTTTGGGGCACACATGAGGAACACAAATGCGAACAAGCCTGAATGGTCCCCAGGACAATATGCAACTGAAAACTCACACCCCAGAAGTGACTCGAACCCATACTCCCAGGAGCAACGCAACTGGTATGTACAAGACGCCTTAATCCACTTGAACATCACGAATTAGTAAGGCAGATCCTACTGGATCGTATGAGAAACACAGCGGGAACTCATAGGTATATATATATATATATATATATATATATATATATATATATATATATATATATATGTCGTACCTAGTAGCCAGAACGCACTTCTCAGCCTACTATGCAAGGTCCGATTTGCCTAATAAGCCAAGTTTTCCTGAATTAATATATTTTCTGTATTTTTTTTCTTATGAAATGATAAAGCTACCCATTTCATTATGTATGAGGTCAATTTTATATATATATATATATATATATATATATATATATATATATATATATATATATATATATATATATGTCGTACCTAATAGCCAGAACGCACTTCTCAGCCTACTATTCAAGGCCCGATTTGCCTAATAAGCCAAGTTTTCATGAATTAATGTTTTTTCGTCTACCTAACCTACCTAACCTAACCTAACCTAGCTTTTTTTGGCTACCTAACCTAACCTTACCTATAAATATAGGTTAGGTTAGGTTAGGTAGGGTTGGTTAGGTTCGGTCATATATCTACGTTAATTTTACGGCTGGCAGAGACTGTTCCGGAGTACAAGTGTCTGTGGAAGAGAGAGATATCAGTGGATGAAACAAAAATATTCATCACAGGCTTAGGACTCTTATGAATTTTAGGAGGAGGTGATTTGGACTTAGTCTCACAGCTGACCTTACAGTGAGGATTGGTACACTTCTCTATGGTATGCCCATAATTTTTGCAGTAATTGCAATACAACAAGTTCACATTGTTGGTTCTCACTTTTGCAGGACTAGACCAGGTTGACTTACTAGAAGGTGCGTCAGATGGTCTCTATGAATAAGACTATGAGTCAGCCAATTGAGCACATCTAGTAAGGTCGGTTTCTTCCTTGTCGGCTAGGTAGACACGTATGGGATTAGGTACACACCTGAGGAATTCTTCCACCAGGATGAGGTTGAGGAGATCTGTAAAGGTGAAGACTTGTGCGGCTTCCAGCCACTTTATAAAATGCCGCTTTTTGTTATTTGCAAACTCTAGGTAAGTGGTGCACTTATTTTAAGATAATCCCTGAACTTACGTCTGTAGGTCTCGATGGAGAGGAGGTAGGCATCGAGTACTGCTTGTTTCAGTACCTTGTAGTCGGTTTCGGACGCCATAGTACTGAG
The DNA here is from genome assembly GCF_040958095.1 of Procambarus clarkii. Lineage (NCBI taxonomy): Eukaryota > Metazoa > Arthropoda > Malacostraca > Decapoda > Cambaridae > Procambarus > Procambarus clarkii. The sequence continues at coordinate 9,274,198 of NC_091169.1, forward strand.
AGTCACTGCAGCTCTTCCTGGTAAATGAGACCTAAGAAGCACAGACCACTGATCCTGAGGCCAGCTGAGTTGGTTAGCTAGAGCCTCAAATGAAGTAAAAAACAGATCTACCTCTGCCTCAACAAAAGATGGCATCAACTTAATTGCATGAGAAAGGTTAAAACGTACCGGAAGGTTCGCTTCTGCTGGCTGGCGCCGAGTGTGATGTGTAGTTTCCAAGTCAAGCTCTCTTTTGCGGTGGTCTAGAGCCATGGTGGCTTGTTTCTTATCGTGCTTACGTTGTATCTCTAGTTCGCGTTCTCTTAACTCGAGCTGTTCCTGTTCACGCTCACGTTGTAGGGCAGCTTGTTCCCTTTGGAGCTGAAGATCTTCCCTCTGAAGGGTGGCTTCACATTCCTTCCTTTGGAGGGTTTTCTTCTCAAGGGCAGCTTGTTCCTTCAGACGTTCGTGTTCAGCTTTAGCGAGTTCTAGCCTCAATTTCAAGGCTGCCAAGGCGTTTTTGTCTGCAATTAAGTAATGTTCATGAGATTCAGGTGTAATAACATCATTATTTGATATAGTGATCCAATATGAGGTTGTGTAAATCAGTTTTAGTGGCTCCGTAATGTGGGGCCGTAATGTTGTACTCATTGACTAGAGTAAGCATCTCCGCCTTGGTGGCACGAACTAGTGTCCCCACTTCATCGTTTGGATTCTGTCTGAATGTGAAAAGACGAAACATGGTGAATGATAGCAAATATATGCAAGAGAATACCCAAGTGGATGTATCAAAATATGAAATGTCAGAGTGACAGGATGACGTGGCAACGGTAAACTATCCTGTTTAAACTTAATAGTCAAGGTTACAACAATTAACTTTAATAAGTGATCAAGATAAATAATGAAACTAACTGTTTCAAGGACGTAGGGAATCTTGTACCCGATACTCTATATAGCGAGGATAAGGGCAAGAGGGATCCTACTTTAATTGTGAGACAATTGTCTTGAAGGTAGTCCAAAAGATGTAGAGATTTCTTACCTTGTCTCTAAATGACGAGAACAAAGGTAAGAAGTTTCCTACTAAAACTAGATAGTACTTAGAGAATTAACAATCTTTGTGCTCTGGAAAAGAAAGTTAACTCCCTACCTGTGTAAGTACCATATCTCTGACCGACGCGTAGGGGTGCGAAGTGTCAATTAATAACGATAACTGCTTGTAGAGGTCCCAACCTTACAGCATAGCCCGTGTGAGAGGAACTTTGGCTCACTATATCTCATTTTTTTTCTTATGAAATGATAAAGCTATTAACTTCTTTATGTATGAACTAAATATTTTTTTAAATTTGAGTTAAAACTTACGTAGATATATGACCGAACCTAACCAACCCCACCTAACCTAACCTATCTTAACCTAACCTAACTTATCTTAACCTAACCTAACCTACCATAACCTAACCTAACTTATCTTAACCTAAATTAAACTAACATAACTAAAGCGATTATATATGGTCTTAATATAATATAATAATATTTTTTAAAATAAACCAATAGGAAACAATTTATTGAAAATAAAGAAAATCGCTCGTCCTATTAGGCAACTCTGGCCGTGCATAGTAGGCCGAGAAGTGCGTTCTGGCTACTAGGTACGACATATATATATATATATATATATATATATATATATATATATATATATATATATATATATATATATATGCGAACAAGCCTGAATGGTCCCCAGGACAATATGCAACTGAAAACTCACACCCCAGAAGTGACAAACCCATACTCCCAGGAGCAACGCAACTGGTATGTACAAGACGCCTTAATCCACTTGACCATCACGACCGGACATAATGAGGTGATAGCCGAGGCTATTTGAACCACCCCACCGCCGGCACTCGGATAGTAATCTTGGGCATAGCATTTTACCAAATCACCTCATTCTTTGGGGCACACGTGAGGAACACAAATGCGAACAAGCCTGAATGGTCCCCAGGACAATATGCAACTGAAAACTCACACCCCAGAAGTGACTCGAACCCATACTCCCAGGAGCAATGCAACTGGTATGTACAAGACGCCTTAATCCACTTGACCATCACGACCGGACATAATGAGGTGATAGCCGAGGCTATTTGAACCACCCCACCGCCGGCACTCGGATAGTAATCTTGGGCATAGCATTTTACCAAATCACCTCATTCTTTGGGGCACACATGAGGAACACAAATGCGAACAAGCCTGAATGGTCCCCAGGACAATATGCAACTGAAAACTCACACCCCAGAAGTGACTCGAACCCATACTCCCAGGAGCAACGCAACTGGTATGTACAAGACGCCTTAATCCACTTGAACATCACGAATTAGTAAGGCAGATCCTACTGGATCGTATGAGAAACACAGCGGGAACTCATAGGTATATATATATATATATATATATATGTTGTACCTAGTAGCCAGAACGTCGTACTCGGCCTACTATGCAAGGCCCGATTTGCCTAATAAGCCAAGTTTTCCTGAATTAATATATTTTCACTAATTTTTTTTTTATGAAATGATAAAGCAACCCTTTTCTCTATGTATGAGGTCAATTTTTTTTTATTGGAGTTAAAATTAACGTAGATATATGACCGAACCTAACCAACCCTACCTAACCTAACCTAACCTATATTTATAGGTAAGGTTAGGTTAGGTAGCCAAAAAAAGCTAGGTTAGGTTTGGTTAGGTAGGTTAGGTAGACGAAAAAACATTAATTCATGAAAACTTGGCTTATAAGGCAAATTGGGCCTTGCATAGTAGGCTGAGAAGTGAGTTCTGGCTACTAGGTACGACATATATATATATATATATATATATATATATATATATATATATATATATATATATATATATATATATATATATATATATATATATATATATATATATATATATATGTCGTACCTAGTAGCCAGAACGCACTTCTCAGCCTACTATACAAGGCCCGATTTGCCTAATAAGCCAAGTTTTCATGAACTAATGTTTTTTCGTCTACCTAACCTACCTAACCTAACCTAACCTAGCTTTTTTTGGCTACCTAACCTAACCTTACCTATAAAGATAGGTTAGGTTAGGTTAGGTAGGGTTGGTTAGGTTCGGTCATATATCTACGTTAATTTTAACTCCAATAAAATAAAATTGACCTCATACATAGAGAAAAGGGTTGCTTTATCATTTCATAAGAAAAAAATTATAGTAAATATATTAATTCAGGAAAACTTGGCTTACTAGGCAAATCGGGCCTTGAATAGTAGGCTGAGAAGTGTGTTCTGGCTACTAGGTACGACATATATATATATATATATATATATATATATATATATATATATATATATATATATATATATATATATATATGTCGTACCTAATAGCCAGAACGCACTTCTCAGCCTGCTATTCAAGGCCCGATTTGCCTAATAAGCCAAGTTTTCATGAATTAATGTTTTTTCGTCTACCTAACCTACCTAACCTAACCTAGCTTTTTTTGGCTACCTAACCTAACCTTACCCACAAATATAGGTTAGGTTAGGTTAGGTAGGGTTGGTTAGGTTCGGTCATATATCTACGTTAATTTTAACTCCAATAAAAGAAAATTTACCTCATACATAGAGAAAAGGGTTGCTTTATCATTTCATAAGAAAAAACTTATAGTAAATATATTAATTCAGGAAAACTTGGCTTATTAGGCAAATCGGGCCTTGAATAGTAGGCTGAGAAGTGAGTTCTGGCTACTAGGTACGACATATATATATATATATATATATATATATATATATATATATATATATATATATATATATATATATATATATATATATATATATATATATATATGTCGTACCTAGTAGCCAGAACGCACTTCTCTGCCTACTATGCAATGCCCAATTTGCCTAATAAGCCAAGTTTTCATGAATTAATTGTTTTTCGACTACCTAACCAACCTAACCTAACCTAACCTAACTTTTTTGGCTACCAAACCTAACCTAACCTATAAAGATAGATTAGGTTAGGTTAGGTAGGGTTGGTTAGGTTCGGTCATATGTCTACATTAATTTTAACTCCAATAAAAAACAATTGACCTCATACATAATGAAATGGGTAGCTTTATCATTTCATAAGAAAAAAATTAGAGAAAATATATTATTTCATGAAAACTTGGCTTATTAGGCAAATCGGGCCCTGCATAGTAGGCCGAGAAGTGCGTTCTGGCTACTAGGTACGACATATATATATATATATATATATATATATATATATATATATATATATATATATATATATATATATGTCGTACCTAGTAGCCAGAACGCACTTCTCAGCCTACTTTGCAAGGCCAAATTTGCCTAATAAGCCAAATTTTCCTGAATTAATATATTTTCTATAATTTTTTTCTTATGAAATGATAAAGCTACCCATTTCATTATGTATGAGGTCAATGTTTTTTTATTGGAGTTAAAATTAACGTAGATATATGACCGTACCTAACCAACCCTACCTAACCTAACCTAACCTATCTTTATAGGTCAGGTTAGGTTAGGTAGTAGAGAAAGTTAGGTTAGATTAGGTTAGGTAGGTTAGGTAGTCGAAAAACAATTAATTCATGAAAACTTGGCTTATTAGGCAAATCGGGCCTTGCATAGTAGGCTGAGAAGTGAGTTCTGGCTACTAGGTACGACATATATATATATATATATATATATATATATATATATATATATATATATATATATATATATATATATATATATATATATATATATGTATGTCGTACCTAGTAGCCAGAACGCACTTCTCAGCCTACTATGCAAGGCCGATTTGCCTATTAAGCCAAGTTTTCTCGAATTAACATATTTTCTCTAATTTTTGTCTTATGAAATGATAAAGCTACACATTTCATTATGTATGAGGTCAATTTTTTTTTATTGGAGCTAAAATTAACGTAGATATATGACCCAACCTAACCAACCCTACCTAACCTAACCTAACATATCTTTATAGGTTAGGTTAGGTTAGGTAGCCGAAAAAGTTAGGTCAGGTTAGGATAGGTAGGTTAGGTAGTCGAAAGAACATTAATTCAAGAAAACTTGGCTTATTAGGCAAATCGGGCCTTGCATAGTAGGCTGAGAAGTGCGTTCTGGCTACTAGGTACGACATATGTATATATATATATGTTTCATTGAATATGACCGCATATTCTGTATTTATTATTTTCTGGTTTAGGGCTTCTATCCCTCTAACTATTTTCTTAGCATCAGGGCTTAATTGGAATAGGAGTTCTCCAAAACTCATTTTCGTACTTTTAAGGTGAAGAAAAGAAGTGATTTACTATAGAGTGTATTACACTTATTTGTATAATTTGCACGACGTTTCGAACCTCCATGGTTCATTCTCAAGTGAACAGATCTTACAATACTAGTTGATTTTATACCCGCATTAGGTCAGGTGATAATACAATGAAGGTGAAAAACATGGGGGGATACATAAGGGATAAACATAGGGGCTGCAGAAGGCTTATTGGCCCATACGAGGCATCTCCTATCTAAACACTAAGATTAATCCAGTGTAATTGGCCTGTTATGTTGGACATTGTCTTCTGTGTTGGCATCGATATGTTCTTGTCTTGTCCTTACTCTCATGGTGGGTAGAGTAAATAGTTCCGTGATTTGGGTGTTCAGTAGCAGACAAAAACCAACTGTATACTGCCGTTATGTAGATGACATATTCGTAATAGTAAAAGACTCAGATGAACTAATTGACCTAAAAAGACACCTAGAGAGAGAGTCAGTACTCCGATTTACACATGAAAATAGTGAAAATAACAGTCTGCCATTCTTGGATGTACTAATAACAAAAACAGGAACCTCTTTAAGCAACAACGTATATACCAAGCCCACCAACATAGGATTATGCCTGAACGGTAGAAGTGAGTGCCCCCAAAGATACAAAGCCAGTGTTCTCAATGCTTATATTCGTCGAGCGCTTACCCACTGCTCTGAATGGAGCAACGTGAGTAGAGAGTTTGAAAGAGTAACTCAGGTATTGGTGAACAACGGATATAGCAACGCGGAAATAAACGCTGCTATAAGAAGACACTTGGACCGTTGGTATAATTCAGAACCTAGAACAGAAACCACAACACCCCCAATAATATTATATTACAAATCAACCATGCACAGTGAACATATAAAAGAGGAAAGAATAATGAAAGAAATAATCCGTAAAGGAGTAAAAAGCACTACTCCTAACCAAAACATAAACCTGATAATATTCTACAAAACCAAGAAGACTTCCGAACTCCTTATCAAAAACAGCCCGAAGCCGACGGAGAACCCTCTACAGCAGTCAAGCGTTGTATACATGTACACTTGCCCCCACGAAGGATGTAACCTTCAATGTAAGTACATAGGTATGACGTCGACCAAGCTGATGAGGCGTTTGACATGCCATCTTCAATCTGGTGCCCCTAGGAATCACATGAGACAAGCCCATGACATTACTCTAAAAAGAGAAATGTTGAACAAGAATACTTGCATAATAGACAAAACCCAAGATTCAAGAAGATTACAAATTCTTGAGGCAATTCACATAAGAATAGAGCGACCTACCATGAACACCCAAATCACGGAACTATTTACTCTACCCACCATGAGAGTAAGGACAAGACAAGAACATATCGATGCCAACACAGAAGACAATGTCCAACATTCCGGTTATGTCCAACATAACAGGCCAATTACACTGGATTAATCTTTGTGTTTATCTAAACACAAAGATTAATCCAGTGTAATTGGCCTGTTATGTTGGAGATGCCTCGTATGGGCCAATAAGCCTTCTGCAGCCCCTATGTTTATCCCTTATGTATCCCCCCATGTTTTTCACCTTCATTGTATTATCACCTGACCTAATGCGGGTATAAAATCAACTAGTATTGTAAGATCTGTTCACTTGAGAATGAACCATGGAGGTTCGAAACGTCGTGCAAATTATACAAATAAGTGTAATACACTCTATAGTAAATCACTTCTTTTCTTCACCTTAAAAGTACGAAAATGAGTTTTGGAGAACTCCTATTCCAATTAAGCCCTGATGCTAAGAAAATAGTTAGAGGGATAGAAGCCCTAAACCAGAAAATAATAAATACAGAATATGCGGTTATATTCAATGAAACATGTTTGAAAGAAAACCTGCTGCCAGTATACACCAATATATATATATATATATATATATATATATATATATATATATATATATATATATATATATATATATATATATATATATATATGTCGTACCTAGTAGCCAGAACGCACTTCTCAGCCTACTATGCAAGGCCTGATTTGCCTAATAAGCCAAGTTTATATATATATATATATATATATATATATATATATGTCGTACCTAACAGCCAGAACGCACTTCTCAGCCTACTATTCAAGGCCCGATTTGCCTAATAAGCCAAGTTTTCATGAATTAATGTTTTTTCGTCTACCTAACCTACCTAACCTAACCTAACCTAGCTTTTTTTGGCTACCTAACCTAACCTTACCTATAAATATAGGTTAGGATAGGTTAGGTAGGGTTGGTTAGGTTCGGTCATATATCTACGTTAATTTTAACTCCAATAAAAAAAAATTGACCTCATACATAGAGAAAAGGGTTGCTTTATCATTTCATAAGAAAAAAATTATAGTAAATATATTAATTCAGGAAAACTAGGCTTATTAGGCAAATCGGGCCTTGAATAGTAGGCTGAGAAGTGAGTTCTGGCTACTAGGTACGACATATATATATATATATATATATATATATATATATATATATATATATATATATATATATATATATATATATATATATATATATATGTCGTACCTAGTAGCCAGAACTCACTTCTCAGCCTACTATTCAAGGCCCGATTTGCCTAATAAGCCAAGTTTTCCTGAATTAATATATTTACTATAATTTTTTTCTTATGAAATGATAAAGCTACCCTTTTCACTATGTATGAGGTCAATTTTTTTTATTGGAGTTAAAATTAACGTAGATATATGACCGAACCTAACCAACCCTACCTAACCTAACCTAACCTATATATATAGGTAAGGTTAGGTTAGGTAGCCAAAAAAAGCTAGGTTAGGTTAGGTTAGGTAGGTTAGGTAGACGAAAAAACATTAATTCATGAAAACTTGGCTTATTAGGCAAATCGGGCCTTGCATAGTTGGCTGAGAAGTGAGTTCTGGCTACTAGGTACGACATATATATATATATATATATATATATATATATATATATATATATATATATATATATATATATATATATATATATATATATATATGTCGTACCTAGTAGCCAGAACGCACTTCTCAGCCTACTATGCAAGGCCTGATTTGACTAATAAACCAAGTTTATATATATATATGTCGTACCTAGTAGCCAGAACTCACTTCTCAGCCTACTATTCAAGGCCCGATTTGCCTAATAAGCCAAGTTTTCCTGAATTAATATATTTACTATAATTTTTTTTCTTATGAAATGATAAAGCAACCCTTTTCTCTATGTATGAGGTCAATTTTTTTTTATTGGAGTTAAAATTAACGTAGATATATGACCGAACCTAACCAACCCTACCTAACCTAACCTAACCTATATTTATAGGTAAGGTTAGGTTAGGTAGCCAAAAAAAGCTAGGTTAGGTAGGTTAGGTAGACGAAAAAACATTAATTCATGAAAACTTGGCTTATTAGGCAAATCGGGCCTTGAATAGTTGGCTGAGAAGTGCGTTCTGGCTATTAGGTACGACATATATATATATATATATATATATATATATATATATATATATATATATATATATATATATATATATATATATATATATATATATATATATATATATATATATATATATATATATATATATATATATATATATATATATATGTCGTACTTAGTAGCCAGAACGCACTTCTCAGCCTACTATACAAGGCCTGATTTGCCTAATAAGCCAAGTTTTCATGAATTAATTGTTTTTCGACTACCTAACCTACCAAACCTAATCTAACCTAACTTTTTCAGCTACCTAACCTAACCTATAAAGATAGGTTAGGTTAGGTAGGGTTGGATAGGTTCGGTCATATATCTACGTTAATTTTAACTCCAATAAAAATAAATTGTCCTCATACATAATGAAATGGGTAGCTTTATCATTTCATAAGAAAAAAATAGGGAAAATATATTAATTCAGGAAAACTTGGCTTATTAGGCAAATCGGCCCTTGCATAGCAGGCCGAGTACGACGTTCTGGCTACTAGGTACAACACACATATATATATATATATATATATATATATATATATATATATATATGTGTGTATATCACGAAAATAAACACGTGATTAAGAATGTGACAATGTCAGACCACGGAGGAAAAATGAAACAGGAAATTTCCTTAAGTGCTTTCGTATATTAAATACATCTTCAGAAGGTCAAGATGGACCTTCTGAAGATGTATTTAATATACGAAAGTACTTAAGGAAATTTCCTGTTTCATTTTTCCTCCGTGGTCTGACATTGTCATATATATATATATATATATATATATATGTCGTACCTAGTAGCCAGAACGCACTTCTCAGCCTACTATGCAAGGCCCAATTTGCCGAATAAGCCAAGTTTTCATGAATTAATGTTCTTTCAACTACCTAACCTACCTAACCTAACCTAACCTAACCTAACTTTTTCGGCTACCTAACCTAACCTAACCTATAAAGATAGGTTAGGTTAGGTAGGGTTGGTTAGGTTCGGTCATATATCTATGTTAATTTTAACTCCAATAAAAAAAAATTGACCTCATACATAATGAAATGGGTAGCTTTATCATTTCATAAGAAAAGAAATAGAGAAAATATATGATTTCAGGAAAACTTGGCTTATTAGGCAAATCGGGCCTTGCATAGTAGGCTGTGAAGTGCGTTCTGGCTACTAGGTACGATATATATATATATATATATATATATATATATATATATATATATATATATATATATATGTCGTACCTAGTAGCCAGAACGCACTTTTCAGCCTACTATGCAAGGCCCGATTTGCCTAATAAGCCAAGTTTTCCTGAATTAATATATAACCTAACCTATAAAGATAGGTTAGGTTAGGATAGGTAGGGTTGGTTAGGTAATGCCATATATATACGTTAGTTTTAACTCAAATTAAAAAAAATTAACTCATACATAATGAAACAGATAGTTTTATTGTTTCATAAGAATAAAATATTGAAAAATATATAAATTCAGGAAAACATAGCTTATTAGGCAAATCGGGCCTTGCATAGTAGGCCGAGTACGACGTTCTGGCTACTAGGTACGACATATATATATATATATATATATATATATATATATATATATATATATATATATATATATATATATATATATATATATATATATATATATATATATATATATATATATATATATGTCGTACCTTGTAGCCAGAATCCACTTCTCGGCCTACTATGCAAGGCCTGACTTGCCTAATAAGCCAAGTTTTCCTGAATTAATATATTTTCTCTAATTTTTTTCTTATGAAATGATAAAGCTATCCATTTCATTATGTATGAGGTCAATTTTTTTTTATTGGAGTTAAAATTAACGTAGATATATGACCGAACCTAACCAACCAAACCTAACCTAACCTAACCAATCTTTCTAGATTAGGTTAGGTTAGGTAGCCGAAAAAGTTAGGTTAGGTTAGGTTAGGTAGGTTAGGTAGTCGAAAAAACATAAAAACATTAATTCATGAAAACTTGGCTTATTAGGCAAATCGGGCCTTGCATAGTAGGCTGAGAAGTGCGTTCTGGCTACTAGGTACGACATATGTATATATATATATATATATATATATATATATATATATATATATATATATATATATATATATATATATATATATATATATATATATATATATATACCTAAGAGTTCCCGCTGTGTTTCTCATACGATCCAGTAGGATCTGCCTTACTAATTCGTTGGCTGCTGTACATAAGGATAAGAAAGCTAGAAGTACTACCCTACTTGCCTATCATATACTTATTCCCCCCACATCTTACTAGTAGTGTTGTGTGGTCCCACTGACTGTCATCTAAATCTAGGTTGAGCGCCTTCCTGAATATTGACTTGAGGAGCTCATCATATTTAGTGAGACTTAGTAGCGGGTTGCCAAAAGTGGGTGCACACCTTATAAAGTACGTTAGCCTGGGCAAGGTAAGGCACTTTGTGAGAAGGTAGAGGGCATCATGGGAGTCTACGTCCCCTATTCTCTCTTCCACACTCTTTAAGTCGTTAAGCTTTTTTTCAAGGAATGCAGCAGTGGCATTGTGGCTCAGAGATGATCCAAATATTGTGTTGTCGGTGGGTTTAATGACTGAGGCTTCTGGTAAAACTGATTTCACTGCATTAATGACTACCTCGCTGGATGAAATAATTTCGCACTTGGAGGGGTTAAGAACAAGACCCAGGGTCTACCCCCCCCCCCTGTGATTTCACAGCTGCAGATCTTCGAGTAGGGAGTTTTGTGCGCTTGCCAGAGTGCCATCATCCAGGAACCAGATATTGAGCTCACTGGACAGTCTGCTTATGATGTTTCGAACCGTATGCAAAAGAGGAAGGGAGCAAGTGGGTCTCCCTGTTGAATTCCCTCTGCTGAGGTGACTTCGTGTTTGCCAAACAGGAGGGTTGAGTCCTTGTTGTAGCCTGCTGACACAAAGGTGAGAATGCTTGGGCAATGTTCCTGGACTGCGGTGAGGACTACTTCCCTTTTGACCGAGTTGAAAGGTGTTTTGAAATCTAATTTTACTACTGCCTGGTCTTCAGTAAGGGAATTAATGTAGGCTCGTGCAGCATGGGCTGCTGCTTCACAGGCTTGGGGAACCCCAAACCCCAGCTGGTTGGGTTGCAGCATGGTAGCTGCTTCCATTCGGATACTTCTGACAGCAGCCTTTACAACTAGGCGGCGAAGGGTATTACCAACGGCAATGGGTCTGATCCCTCCCCCTTCTTTTTCAAGGCACATAGGGATGCACCATAGAAAAGGAAAAAGGTTTGATTTCATCAGGGATTAACCCGGTGAGGTAGTTGTTAACAAATGTTGTGATTTCTGCCAGGAGCGCCTCTGCAGCTTGGCCAAAAACAGGATTCACCAATTCCGTGACATGTTGAAATCTTACCCCTGTGTAGCCTCCTGAGGAGCCCGGGGAAATGAAGCGATAGCGAATTATAAACCTCTGACTCCCGGAGGACGAGAGGTTCCTGGTTCGGGGGGGGGGGGCCTGACCTGCGGGAGAGGTCCACCTACAGCCCTGAGGGGATGTCTTTCTCTCAGTGCTCTGACTGTGGTTTCATCCCTGGGTAAAATTTTGTCCTCACATGTGATCAACCTGAGTGCCCCGCCTTCTTCAATTTTCTTGCTGACTTGGGTATTTAATTTAATAAAATGTATCGTAAACATTAAAAACAATAAATAAATTATCGTGATAACTAAAAAATAATGTTAATAATTAATGTTTTAATTACCGAAAAATGAATGAATAATTAATCCTATAAGTGGTCAATATAAAATTTAAACAAGTAACTGCACGCACCAGCCTTCACCGCCTCTTAATCACCAATCATTAGTGCATCAACATTTATGAACTTCCCAGGAAACTCCATATATTATATATATATATATATATATATATATATATATATATATATATATATATATATATATATATATATATTTATATATATTAGTATATTTTGGTAGCAGTCTTTCCTGTAGACATATATTATTAAATATGAATGAAAAAGTAAGATTAATAATTCTAACACGAATTTTCTCTATCTTTCTTACATTTCTTTTCACTGTTGATGGTAATTCAAAGATCAATTCTCCAAAATTCATTTTTACTTCTAGTCTGACGTGACACTTGAGTGTGTTTCGTAAAACTTATTACATTTTCAAAGACTTTAGTTTACAAACACACAACTGAAACTGAATAGAGCTTACACATCTTCGAGGTTTATATCTACATTTGGGTGAGGTGGATGAGGTGAAAAACGAACTTTCAACAATGGGTATTCAATGGGTATTAAATTCCAACACAAGACAGAACACGAAACAATGGGTATTGAATGGGTATTAAATTCAAACACAAGACAGAACACGAAACAATGGGTATTGAATGGAAGTAATTGTAGAGAGCCTATTGATTCATTTGTACCTATTGGTACCTATTGGTACCTCAGCACTGAAACAAGGATAATCAAGAAACTAACAACGTTATATGGAGGACCTATGGCAATTCCACGACCAAGAGACGGCTTCCTGAACCTTGCAGGAATCAACCTCACTGAGGACCAAGTCACTCTCCTAAATCTGGGTATAAACTGTCACGTTATGTCCAGACCGAGTGAGATGGCCCGGAAAGTGGAGCTGGAGATTCTGTTGGACGACATATTCGACCTCGAAGCACAAAAGAAGGTCACTTCTTTTTCTAGTCTGAAGGTCACCAAAGATACCTTACAAGCAGAACTTATTGCGGAAGGAGGAAAGAATCGAGGCAACTACAGAAGCACCATACTGTCCCCCGAGCTCAAAGCGGCAGCTAAGAGCCTTCGTGAGAACAAGGAGATAGTTGTCAGGAGAGGCGACAAGTCGCCAATATACGTCATTCTTAAAAAAGACGAATATCTGGCGAAAATGAACCTCATACTCTCTGACCAAACTAAATTCCAAAGGGTAACGAAGGACACTACAGCCGAACTGAAAGCAAAGGTCAACAAATTGATCGAAATTGTGAACGCCAAGAAATCTGGACTCCACCTGCCAAAGATTATTGGGGAATATAAACCTGGATATGCGTATGGAAATGTCAAGACACACAAGCCTGGAAACCCACTTCGGCCAATCATCAGCCAGATACCCACACCCACGTACAGACTGGTAAAACGACTCAATGGCTTGCTGACTCCTTATGTCCCTTGCGCCTTCAGCCTGAAGTCTCCAAAGGAATTTGTTGACTTGCTGCGGGGAACACGGGCCACAGAGATAAGAGCCTCGTTGGACGTATAATCTCTGTTTACCAACGTACCTGTGGATGAAACAATCGGGATGATAGCCGACAGAGTGTACCGTGATTCGGCCTGTACTCCTCTTGACATACCAGAAAACAGTCTGAGGAAACTACTCCATGCTTGTACTAAAGAGGCACCCTTCTTGAGCCTGGATGGACACATGTATAAGCAAGTAGATGGGGTCGCCATGGGTTCTCCCCTAGGTGTCCTGTTTGCAAACTTCTACATGGGTACCATCGAGCGAAAAGTCTTAGTCGACATGAACTTGAAACCGGCCATATACTGCAGGTATGTTGACGACATTTTTACACAGGTACCTGATGTCAGACATCTGCAGGAGCTGAAGGAGGCATTTGAGCAGAATTCTGTGTTGCGTTTCACTTACGAGATGGAGAAGGATGGGAAGCTGCCCTTTCTTGATGTAACAGTCATGGAAAGGAGCGGAGTTTTCCACACTGCAGTCTACACTAAGGAAACAAACATAGGAATGTGCCTGAATGCCAACAGTGACTGCCCGGGCAGGTACACGAGGAGTGTTGTTAACGCTTATGTAGACCGTGCCCTCAGCCACAGTTCAGAATGGAAGCAAGTCGACGAAGAACTCTGTAGGGTAAGGCAGGTCCTAGTCAACAACGGCTTCTCCAATGGTTTCGTGGAAGACATCATAAGAAGGACAGTGAAACGCCATGCAACCTCTGAAGAGACAACTAACACAACACCTATACCCCCTATTAGACTATTTTACAGGAACTTCTTTTCCACAGCCCATAAAACGGAGGAAAGGGTCCTGAAAGATATTGTCAGTAGAAACGTTATCCCTACAGACAAAAATCAGAAGATACAACTGACGATTTACTATAAAACCAGAAAAACGGCCAGCCTACTCATGAAAAACTCTCCAGACACAAAGCAGAACGCTTTAAAAGAGACCAACGTCGTCTATGCCTTCAAATGCCCTCTTGGGGACTGTAAGCCTCAAAAAACCCAGTATATAGGCAAGACAACAACATCTCTTTCCAGGCGTTTAACGATGCATAAGCAACAGGGCTCCATTAAGGAACATATAATCTCTTCCCACAAACAAACCATCATCAGAGAAATCCTAGCAAACAACACAGAAATCATCGATAGATACAGTGATAGCAGACGGCTGGACGTCTGCGAGGCACTACACATCAAGAAGTCAACACCAGCAATCAACAGCCAATTAATGCACAACTATATTCTACCCACTTCAAGACTCCGCTCCAATATAGAAGCATCAAGAAATATGGACCAATAGGCTTTCTACAATTACTTCCATTCAGTACCTATTGTTTCGTGTTCTGTCTTATGTTTGAATTTATTACCCATTCAATACCCATTATTTCGTGTTCTGTCTTGCGTTGGAATTTAATACCCATTGTTGAAAGTTCGTTTTTCACCTCATCCACCTCACCCAAATGTAGATATAAACCTCGAAGATGTGTAAAGCTCTATTCAGTTTCCGTTGTATGTTTGTAAACTAAAGTCTTTGAAAATGTAATAAGTTTTACGAAACGCGCTCAAGTGTCGCGTCAGACTAGAAATAAAAATGAATTTTGGAGAATTGATTTTTGAATTACCATCAACAGTGAAAAGAAATGTAAGAAAGATAGAGAAAATCCGTGTTAGAATTATTAATCTTACTTTTTCGGTCATATTTAATAATATATATATATACATATATATATATATATATATATATATATATATATATATATATATATATATATATATATATATATATATATATATATATATATATATGTCGTACCTAGTAGCCAGAATGCACTTCTCAGCCTACTATGCAAGGCCCGATTTGCCTAATAAGCCAAGTTTTCCTGAATTAATATATTTTCTCTACTTTTTTTCTTATGAAATGATAAAGCTACCCATTTCATAATGTATGAGGTCAATTTTTTTTTATTGGAGTTAAAATTAACGTAGATATATGACCGAACCTAACCAACCCTACCTAACCTAACCTAACCTATCTTTATAGGTTAGGTTAGGTTAGGTAGCCGAAAAAGTTAGGTTAGGTTAGGTTAGGTAGGTTAGGTAGTCAAAAAACAATTAATTCATGAAAACTTGGCTTATTAGGCAAATCGGGCCTTGCATAGTAGGCTGACAAGTGCGTTCTGGCTACTAGGTACGACATATATATATATATATATATATATATATATATATATATATATATATATATATATATATATATATATATATATATATATATATATATATATATATATGTCGTACCTAGTAGCCAGAACGCACTTCTCAGCCTACTATGCAAGGCCTGATTTGCCTAATAAGCCAAGTTTATATATATATATATATATATATATATATATATATATATATATATATATATATATATATATATATATATATATATATGTCGTACTTAGTAGCCAGAACGCACTTCTCAGCCTACTATACAAGGCCTGATTTGCCTAATAAGCCAAGTTTTCATGAATTAATTGTTTTTCGACTACCTAACCTACCAAACCTAATCTAACCTAACTTTTTCAGCTACCTAACCTAACCTATAAAGATAGGTTAGGTTAGGTTAGGTAGGGTTGGATAGGTTCGGTCATATATCTACGTTAATTTTAACTCCAATAAAAATAAATTGTCCTCATACATAATGAAATGGGTAGCTTTATCATTTCATAAGAAAAAAATAGGGAAAATATATTAATTCAGGAAAACTTGGCTTATTAGGCAAATCGGCCCTTGCATAGCAGGCCGAGTACGACGTTCTGGCTACTAGGTACAACATATATATATATATATATATATATATATATATATATATATATATATATATATATATATATATATATATATATATATATATATATATATATGTGTATATCACGAAAATAAACACGTGATTAAGAATGTGACAATGTCAGACCACGGAGGAAAAATGAAACAGGAAATTTCCTTAAGTGCTTTCGTATATTAAATACATCTTCAGAAGGTCAAGATGGACCTTCTGAAGATGTATTTAATATACGAAAGTACTTAAGGAAATTTCCTGTTTCATTTTTCCTCCGTGGTCTGACATTGTCATATATATATATATATATATATATATGTCGTACCTAGTAGCCAGAACGCACTTCTCAGCCTACTATGCAAGGCCCAATTTGCCGAATAAGCCAAGTTTTCATGAATTAATGTTCTTTCAACTACCTAACCTACCTAACCTAACCTAACCTAACCTAACTTTTTCGGCTACCTAACCTAACCTAACCTATAAAGATAGGTTAGGTTAGGTAGGGTTGGTTAGGTTCGGTCATATATCTATGTTAATTTTAACTCCAATAAAAAAAAATTGACCTCATACATAATGAAATGGGTAGCTTTATCATTTCATAAGAAAAGAAATAGAGAAAATATATTAATTCAGGAAAACTTGGCTTATTAGGCAAATCGGGCCTTGCATAGTAGGCTGTGAAGTGCGTTCTGGCTACTAGGTACGATATATATATATATATATGTCGTACCTAGTAGCCAGAACGCACTTTTCAGCCTACTATGCAAGGCCCGATTTGCCTAATAAGCCAAGTTTTCCTGAATTAATATATAACCTAACCTATAAAGATAGGTTAGGTTAGGATAGGTAGGGTTGGTTAGGTAATGCCATATATATACGTTAGTTTTAACTCAAATTAAAAAAAATTAACTCATACATAATGAAACAGATAGTTTTATTGTTTCATAAGAATAAAATATTGAAAAATATATAAATTCAGGAAAACATAGCTTATTAGGCAAATCGGGCCTTGCATAGTAGGCCGAGTACGACGTTCTGGCTACTAGGTACGACATATATATATATATATATATATATATATATATATATATATATATATATATATATATATATATATATATATATGTCGTACCTTGTAGCCAGAATCCACTTCTCGGCCTACTATGCAAGGCCTGACTTGCCTAATAAGCCAAGTTTTCCTGAATTAATATATTTTCTCTAATTTTTTTCTTATGAAATGATAAAGCTATCCATTTCATTATGTATGAGGTCAATTTTTTTTTATTGGAGTTAAAATTAACGTAGATATATGACCGAACCTAACCAACCAAACCTAACCTAACCTAACCAATCTTTCTAGATTAGGTTAGGTTAGGTAGCCGAAAAAGTTAGGTTAGGTTAGGTTAGGTAGGTTAGGTAGTCGAAAAAACATAAAAACATTAATTCATGAAAACTTGGCTTATTAGGCAAATCGGGCCTTGCATAGTAGGCTGAGAAGTGCGTTCTGGCTACTAGGTACGACATATGTCTATATATATATATATATATATATATATATATATATATATATATATATATATATATATATATATATATATATATATATATATATATATAACTGAAAACTCACACCCCAGAAGTGACTCGAACCCATACTCCCAGGAGCAACGCAACTGGTATGTACAAGACGCCTTAATCCACTTGACCATCACGACCGGACAAAATGAGGTGATAGCCGAGGCTATTTGAACCACCCCACCGCCGGCACTCGGATAGTAATCTTGGGCATAGCATTTTACCAAATCACCTCATTCTTTGGGGCACACGTGAGGAACACAAATGCGAACAAGCCTGAATGGTCCCCAGGACAATATGCAACTGAAAACTCACACCCCAGAAGTGACTCGAACCCATACTCCCAGGAGCAACGCAACTGGTATGTACAAGACGCCTTAATCCACTTGACCATCACGACCGGACAAAATGAGGTGATAGCCGTGATGGTGAGGTCGTGATGATCAGGTGGATTAAGGCGTCTTGTACATACCAGTTGCGTTGCTCCTGGTAGTATGGGTTCGAGTCACTTCTGGGGTGTGAGTTTTCAGTTGCATATTGTCCTGGGGACCATTCAGGCTTGTTCGCATTTGTGTTCCTCACGTGTGCCCCAAAGAATGAGGTGATTTGGTAAAATGCTATGCCCAAGATTACTATCCGAGTGCCGGCGGTGGGGTGGTTCAAATAGCCTCGGCTATCACCTCATTTTGTCCGGTCGTGATGGTCAAGTGGATTAAGGCGTCTTGTACATACCAGTTGCGTTGCTCCTGGGAGTATGGGTTCGAGTCACTTCTGGGGTGTGAGTTTTCAGTTGCATATTGTCCTGGGGACCATTCAGGCTTGTTCGCATATATATATTTATATATATATATATATATATATATATATATATATATATATATATATATATATATATATATATATATACCTAAGAGTTCCCGCTGTGTTTCTCATACGATCCAGTAGGATCTGCCTTACTAATTCGTTGGCTGCTGTACATAAGGATAAGAAAGCTAGAAGTACTACCCTACTTGCCTATCATATACTTATTCCCCCCACATCTTACTAGTAGTGTTGTGTGGTCCCACTGACTGTCATCTAAATCTAGGTTGAGCGCCTTCCTGAATATTGACTTGAGGAGCTCATCATATTTAGTGAGACTTAGTAGCGGGTTGCCAAAAGTGGGTGCACACCTTATAAAGTACGTTAGCCTGGGCAAGGTAAGGCACTTTGTGAGAAGGTAGAGGGCATCATGGGAGTCTAAGTCCCCTATTCTCTCTTCCACACTCTTTAAGTCGTTAAGCTTTTTTTCAAGGAATACAGCAGTGGCATTGTGGCTCAGAGATGATCCAAATATTGTGTTGTCGGTGGGTTTAATGACTGAGGCTTCTGGTAAAACTGATTTCACTGCATTAATGACTACCTCGCTGGATGAAATAATTTCGCACTTGGAGGGGTTAAGAACAAGACCCAGGGTCTACCCCCCCCCCCCTGTGATTTCACCAGCTGCAGATCTTCGAGTAGGGAGTTTTGTGCGCTTGCCAGAGTGCCATCATCCAGGAACCAGATATTGAGCTCACTGGACAGTCTGCTTATGATGTTTCGAACCGTATGCAAAAGAGGAAGGGAGCAAGTGGGTCTCCCTGTTGAATTCCCTCTGCTGAGGTGACTTCGTGTTTGCCAAACAGGAGGGTTGAGTCCTTGTTGTAGCCTGCTGACACAAAGGTGAGAATGCTTGGGCAATGTTCCTGGACTGCGGTGAGGACTACTTCCCTTTTGACCGAGTTGAAAGGTGTTTTGAAATCTAATTTTACTACTGCCTGGTCTTCAGTAAGGGAATTAATGTAGGCTCGTGCAGCATGGGCTGCTGCTTCACAGGCTTGGGGAACCCCAAACCCCAGCTGGTTGGGTTGCAGCATGGTAGCTGCTTCCATTCGGATACTTCTGACAGCAGCCTTTACAACTAGGCGGCGAAGGGTATTACCAACGGCAATGGGTCTGATCCCTCCCCCTTCTTTTTCAAGGCACATAGGGATGCACCATAGAAAAGGAAAAAGGTTTGATTTCATCAGGGATTAACCCGGTGAGGTAGTTGTTAACAAATGTTGTGATTTCTGCCAGGAGCGCCTCTGCAGCTTGGCCAAAAACAGGATTCACCAATTCCGTGACATGTTGAAATCTTACCCCTGTGTAGCCTCCTGAGGAGCCCGGGGAAATGAAGCGATAGCGAATTATAAACCTCTGACTCCCGGAGGACGAGAGGTTCCTGGTTCGGGGGGGGGGGGGCCTGACCTGCGGGAGAGGTCCACCTACAGCCCTGAGGGGATGTCTTTCTCTCAGTGCTCTGACTGTGGTTTCATCCCTGGGTAAAATTTTGTCCTCACATGTGATCAACCTGAGTGCCCCGCCTTCTTCAATTTTCTTGCTGACTTGGGTATTTAATTTAATAAAATGTATCGTAAACATTAAAAACAATAAATAAATTATCGTGATAACTAAAAAATAATGTTAATAATTAATGTTTTAATTACCGAAAAATGAATGAATAATTAATCCTATAAGTGGTCAATATAAAATTTAAACAAGTAACTGCACGCACCAGCCTTCACCGCCTCTTAATCACCAATCATTAGTGCATCAACATTTATGAACTTCCCAGGAAACTCCATATATTATATATATATATATATATATATATATATATATATATATATATATATATATATATATATATATATATATATATATATATATATATATATATATATATTTATACATATTAGTATATTTTGGTAGCAGTCTTTCCTGTAGACATATATTATTAAATATGAATGAAAAAGTAAGATTAATAATTCTAACACGAATTTTCTCTATCTTTCTTACATTTCTTTTCACTGTTGATGGTAATTCAAAGATCAATTCTCCAAAATTCATTTTTACTTCTAGTCTGACGTGACACTTGAGTGTGTTTCGTAAAACTTATTACATTTTCAAAGACTTTAGTTTACAAACACACAACTGAAACTGAATAGAGCTTACACATCTTCGAGGTTTATATCTACATTTG
Source organism: Procambarus clarkii (assembly GCF_040958095.1). NCBI lineage: Eukaryota > Metazoa > Arthropoda > Malacostraca > Decapoda > Cambaridae > Procambarus > Procambarus clarkii. The sequence goes on from NC_091169.1 coordinate 9,295,786, forward strand.
GGTGAGGTGGATGAGGTGAAAAACGAACTTTCAACAATGGGTATTCAATGGGTATTAAATTCCAACACAAGACAGAACACGAAACAATGGGTATTGAATGGGTATTAAATTCAAACACAAGACAGAACACGAAACAATGGGTATTGAATGGAAGTAATTGTAGAGAGCCTATTGATTCATTTGTACCTATTGGTACCTATTGGTACCTCAGCACTGAAACAAGGATAATCAAGAAACTAACAACGTTATATGGAGGACCTATGGCAATTCCACGACCAAGAGACGGCTTCCTGAACCTTGCAGGAATCAACCTCACTGAGGACCAAGTCACTCTCCTAAATCTGGGTATAAACTGTCACGTTATGTCCAGACCGAGTGAGATGGCCCGGAAAGTGGAGTTGGAGATTCTGTTGGACGACATATTCGACCTCGAAGCACAAAAGAAGGTCACTTCTTTTTCTAGTCTGAAGGTCACCAAAGATACCTTACAAGCAGAACTTATTGCGGAAGGAGGAAAGAATCGAGGCAACTACAGAAGCACCATACTGTCCCCCGAGCTCAAAGCGGCAGCTAAGAGCCTTCGTGAGAACAAGGAGATAGTTGTCAGGAGAGGCGACAAGTCGCCAATATACGTCATTCTTAAAAAAGACGAATATCTGGCGAAAATGAACCTCATACTCTCTGACCAAACTAAATTCCAAAGGGTAACGAAGGACACTACAGCCGAACTGAAAGCAAAGGTCAACAAATTGATCGAAATTGTGAACGCCAAGAAATCTGGACTCCACCTGCCAAAGATTATTGGGGAATATAAACCTGGATATGCGTATGGAAATGTCAAGACACACAAGCCTGGAAACCCACTTCGGCCAATCATCAGCCAGATACCCACACCCACGTACAGACTGGTAAAACGACTCAATGGCTTGCTGACTCCTTATGTCCCTTGCGCCTTCAGCCTGACGTCTCCAAAGGAATTTGTTGACTTGCTGCGGGGAACACGGGCCACAGAGATAAGAGCCTCGTTGGACGTATAATCTCTGTTTACCAACGTACCTGTGGATGAAACAATCGGGATGATAGCCGACAGAGTGTACCGTGATTCGGCCTGTACTCCTCTTGACATACCAGAAAACAGTCTGAGGAAACTACTCCATGCTTGTACTAAAGAGGCACCCTTCTTGAGCCTGGATGGACACATGTATAAGCAAGTAGATGGGGTCGCCATGGGTTCTCCCCTAGGTGTCCTGTTTGCAAACTTCTACATGGGTACCATCGAGCGAAAAGTCTTAGTCGACATGAACTTGAAACCGGCCATATACTGCAGGTATGTTGACGACATTTTTACACAGGTACCTGATGTCAGACATCTGCAGGAGCTGAAGGAGGCATTTGAGCAGAATTCTGTGTTGCGTTTCACTTACGAGATGGAGAAGGATGGGAAGCTGCCCTTTCTAGATGTAACAGTCATGGAAAGGAGCGGAGTTTTCCACACTGCAGTCTACACTAAGGAAACAAACATAGGAATGTGCCTGAATGCCAACAGTGATTGCCCGGGCAGGTACACGAGGAGTGTTGTTAACGCTTATGTAGACCGTGCCCTCAGCCACAGTTCAGAATGGAAGCAAGTCGACGAAGAACTCTGTAGGGTAAGGCAGGTCCTAGTCAACAACGGCTTCTCCAATGGTTTCGTGGAAGACATCATAAGAAGGACAGTGAAACGCCATGCAACCTCTGAAGAGACAACTAACACAACACCTATACCCCCTATTAGACTATTTTACAGGAACTTCTTTTCCACAGCCCATAAAACGGAGGAAAGGGTCCTGAAAGATATTGTCAGTAGAAACGTTATCCCTACAGACAAAAATCAGAAGATACAACTGACGATTTACTATAAAACCAGAAAAACGGCCAGCCTACTCATGAAAAACTCTCCAGACACAAAGCAGAACGCTTTAAAAGAGACCAACGTCGTCTATGCCTTCAAATGCCCTCTTGGGGACTGTAAGCCTCAAAAAACCCAGTATATAGGCAAGACAACAACATCTCTTTCCAGGCGTTTAACGATGCATAAGCAACAGGGCTCCATTAAGGAACATATAATCTCTTCCCACAAACAAACCATCATCAGAGAAATCCTAGCAAACAACACAGAAATCATCGATAGATACAGTGATAGCAGACGGCTGGACGTCTGCGAGGCACTACACATCAAGAAGTCAACACCAGCAATCAACAGCCAATTAATGCACAACTATATTCTACCCACTTCAAGACTCCGCTCCAATATAGAAGCATCAAGAAATATGGACCAATAGGCTTTCTACAATTACTTCCATTCAGTACCTATTGTTTCGTGTTCTGTCTTATGTTTGAATTTATTACCCATTCAATACCCATTATTTCGTGTTCTGTCTTGCGTTGGAATTTAATACCCATTGTTGAAAGTTCGTTTTTCACCTCATCCACCTCACCCAAATGTAGATATAAACCTCGAAGATGTG